>NW_020864103.1:0-22651 GCF_003713205.1 Coffea eugenioides
ACTTAGAACGTTTCATGATTCGTAACTTATGCTTAAAAGAGTCCTTAATCCTTTACACCCATTCACGAAATTAGGACCATAATACCACTTGATCCAAGCACACACCGCGCAGAGACCACGCGAAGTGGCTCTGATACCACCTGTAACGCCCCCAATGATACCACCTGCGATGCACCCTCTTCTCCCAAGGGCGAACCCTAGGGTATCGGCGGGACGCCTGCCTAGCTCGCGCCAGGATTCAATATTTAAAATGAGAAAATAGATTCCACGCTAGAAGAAAGAACTATTTACTCTATTACAGCTTCAAAAGTTGCATAAACTAGTTCGTCAAGTCATACATACCAAAGTACCAGAAACTAAACCCTAGAAAGGCTGATAACAACAACCACCATGACAACTACATACATCTTACTAGTCAACTTATAACAAGTACAAATTCAACGATTCTATAGCTCAAAAGTCTAACACCTGCCCGAGCGATCCTCGCGTCTGCCTCCTGCTAAGGAAAACAATTGGAACGGGGCAAGCAATATGTTTAGTGAATAATCAGGGGTTAAGTGTAAAAACACATTCAAATAAACATATAAACCCAAATATTTCACATCGATACAGAAATGTAACATCACAATGGTAGGATACAGGTGGCCCCAAAGCCAGTTCAATTCCCCGAGCTTGCATGCCTGTTGACACTCCGTCAACCAAAGTACACATGGTCTGTAGACTCCACTTAACTTTTCCCGTTCACCTTATCAACCCCTGCTGGCCAGTCAACAGCACACAGCAGCTCGAGCGAAACAAAATAACTTAGCTTTCGTCAAAGCTTTAACAAAGAACTAAATCCCAAGTTTAGCATGGAACTATCTACGACCAAACCCCAACTGGCCCGAATAGTTCGTCCACCCTTGGAATCGGGTTGGAACCAAGCCCTGAGATATCCGATCTCTCAATAGATGATATCTTTCAACAAAGTACTTACCCCAAACAGCACACAGCAAATGGGGTTCAATTCAAATCATGTAATCACCCCCCATCAGCACACAGCAAAAGGGTGATACTCAAATCATGTAATCACCCTCATCAGCACACAGCAAAAGGGTGATACTCAACATAAGGCATGTATTCTCACATAGGAAATCAAAACAAAGGATGGGCTTAGGTCGAGTGAGATAAAGTACATCCTCGCCTAAGTACCCATTTAACATATACAAAGCACTTTAACAATTTCACATCAATAAACAACCCAAATACTCACTTGATAAAGCTTGGCACGAAAAATGATACAATTCACTGAGCTTGACCGTCACCGTCAAAAGCCTCACAATCTGTATTGACAGATTATATACACACATAAGTGAAACGGCCATACAATAGCAGTTTGTAATTTAAACGATCTAATACTGTCAAAAATAATCAAAACGGTCAAAATAACGTTAAGCCCAAAAGAATGTTGAAATTGGCCGAAACGGCTGGAATGGTAACAAATTTACAAAATAATCCTAAACGGCCCAAAATGGCAAAAACGGTTGAGAAATGCACGTGCGCGTGTGCGGAAATAAAAATGGTACCAAATGGGTTACACGATTTTTGACCATAACTGGAGCTATGGTTATCGAATCAAAATGTACGAGATAGTGTCTCGAAACTTAAACAAAAGATTACAACTTTCATTAAGGCTACTCGACCGAGTTTTCAGCTGATCTAGGTCAAATTCACAGAATACAGTACTAGAACTCCAAAGGCCAGTTTAATTCCTCTAGCAAAAATTTGGCAGCATGCCCCTTGTGTTTACCTATTTTTCAGCCATTTATGGCTTCAATATTTTCCTCAAATCAGTCCTAAAGTCACACATATGCAATGGTAACACAATAACCCTTCAACTATGCTCAAAATACTCCAATTACAATGCAAGTACTAACATGGTAATCGAAAATCAAGTTCAAAGACAAATAGGCGAATGGTAGCTTTGATGTCTCTTAGCGTAACGAGCACAACTGAATCTACGTTTATCGGATTGGGGTTTAATTTATACCGTTTCGAAGCTAAGACAAAGGTCTACAACTTTGATGAAGACCATTCAGTCCAGTTTGTAGTGTATCTAAGTCAAAATCTCCAATGACAGAACCAGAATCTCACATTCTAGCTTGTTAACCACCTTATGCATAAATGACAATAACTCAGGCTACCAAATTCCAATCGAGACGATTCTAGTGGCGTTAGAAAGCTAAGACATAGCACTACAACTTTCATGTTTTGTCCAAAAACTAATTCGGTACGTATCAGGGTGAACAGACGTGGTCAGTTTGGTGAAATGTCAAAACTGTCCCTAAAGTTCTTCCAATGGCAGTCAGGGGTATTTTGGTATTTTTACATGCTGCGTTACTCTGATTGATCTGAAATTTTTCAGGAAACTATAAAACTTTATTCTCTACAACTTTCACGTTTTGTGCTAAGCCTAATTCGGTTTCTAACATCACGAACTGGAGCCGAGCATAACTGAAGCTACAATTTCCAGAAATCTGGAATTTTGTTATATTCAAGCTATAATTCACATTTTTATCTTAAAACCACCACTACTTCCTCATTTACAAGATTATATACCATATATATACACCATATAACACCTAACCAACAAGAATTATAAGTAAATCAATCAAAACCCTAACTTAAAATTCCTCCCTCCAATCATCAAAACTATTTGAAACAAGCATCACAAGCACAACTCTAACATTAATAACCAACTTAATCATGATTAATGGAGAAAGAAAGAGTGATCAGCCATTATACCTCAAGACAAGACCTTGCAAGAGTGATCCTCCACTACTCCTTGAAATTTTTGGTTCCTTAAGCTTCCCAAGCTTCCAAACTAGTGATTAATCGGTTTAGTTTTTCTTGTTTGCACTCAATCAAGCAAAATCCAAGATGGATTGAAGCTCTCTTTCTCTTGTTTTTTCCCTCCCAAGCCACGACCAAAACCAGCAAGAAATGAAGAAAAATCATCTAAGAAGAAAGATAAGAAGGTAGGAATTAAGTTGGTCAAGCAACCATGGAATGGTTGCCACTTGTCGCGATGAGATTAGTTTTTAAAATTTTCTTTTCTCTCTCTTATTTTGGTCCACAATTTCGGTTGGCGTAAGGAGATATTTAGGTATGATTTTGTTTAATTAATAACAAGGAGATTAAGGTAATAAAGTAGTGGTCAAGTGGTGCACTCAATCGGTAACGAACGGTACCCGTCGGTTCAACCCCTTTTTTCTTAAATCGCGTATACTAAGGTTTGAACTTGTAATTCACTCACTTATTATTACTAATTCTAATCACACATTATTTTTCATCTAAAACTCACTCTAAATCATCAAATTTAGTACACACTCCGTACCGGTTAATCACACTACGAAAAGACGTGAAAACCCTAATTCGTGCTAACTTAAAAATAGAAAGGGAAAACCTTTACTTTCATGTTTATTTGCACTTATTGTGGGGTGATTGGGTGGTAAAGTTATTAGAAAGTAATAATTTCCAAATAAAATGGAATTTTAAGAAAAATGTGAGAAATTTTACAATTTCATAAATTGAATTTAGGGTTTCAGTTGAAATATGAGAAATTTGAGAAAACGGTCAGTCACAAGTGAAACTAGGGTTTTGATTAGACTTTTAGGGTTTCTAGTCGTTTAAAACAAAATAATAAAATAAAGAGATCGTAATATTATCTTTGAGATTAAACAAAAGTAGTATCCTAAAAGTTGGGGTATCAGAATCTCCCCTCCTTCAAAGAATTTCGTCCACGAAATTCCAACGGGTACTGATCCAGTCAAAATAGTCCTCCAAAGTCTGTCAAGGACTACAAATCACTCCAATCCCTTATATATGATCTTATCACTTAGCAAAGAGCCAACATATAGCTAAACAAGTAACCAATTAGAACATGCAAAAGTGTTTGGTTCAAACAGCTGGCCCTGAGTTGAAAATAAACTCTCAGATATTCGAAAAATTCAGAACATGGCTTAGCCTCAAGTCAAAAATTTCTCAGGTCGGAAATTTTACCCCTGGCGGTGCTGGACAACACAACAAGCTAGCACAACGGCTATACTTCACCAGTGAGTCTCAGTTCAAGAAGTTCACCCCTGGCGGTGCTTAAAAACACAACAAGCAATGCATCGACAGAGAGGATCAGTTCAACCGCTACAGAGGAGTAGTAGCCGGTCTACAACCACACGAGTACGAATAAGTTCAAAAGCAAGGTCAAAGCAGGGTTCAAACATAGAAGTTCAAAAGCAGAGTCAATTACTTCAAGTTCAAGGAGCACGGGTACGAATAAGAACTCACTCGGCTAGCCAATACCCAGCAATTCACATTCTCAAACAGTCACCGAATTCAAGTCCACATATAAGTCATATTACTCATGCATAAAGTCAAATCAGGTCCATTACGTGTACGTAAGAGCACACTCGCCAAAACAAGTTCAAGTCTCAAATGGGCGCAGCCTAGTCGTTCTCAGGCAATTCAAGTATTTCCAATCCCTTTAATCAGTCCAATGACTAGGTTAAATGTTAGAATCATCAACGCCTTAACCTTTGCCATCAAAACTCACCTCAAGTGCAATCAAGATACAGACCCTTATTCTAGCGCTCTCCATTATTTGGTACCCAAGTACAAGAATCCACAATAAGACAATTCACAACTTGAGCCAGCCGATCCCAAGAGTAAATCACTCATATTAGAGATTCCTACCTAGCATACCTAACTATTGTCCCCAAAGTACCATGATAAAGGTTTAAACTTAGAACGTTTCATGATTCGTAACTTATGCTTAAAAGAGTCCTTAATCCTTTACACCCATTCACGAAATTAGGACCATAACACCACTTGATCCAAGCACACACCGCGCAGAGACCACGCGAATTGGCTCTGATACCACCTGTAACGCCCCCAATGATACCACCTGTGATGCACCCTCTTCTCCCAAGGGCGAACCCTAGGGTATCGGCGGGACGCCTGCCTAGCTCGCGCCAGGATTCAATATTTAAAATGAGAAAATAGATTCCACGCTAGAAGAAAGAACTATTTACTCTATTACAGCTTCAAAAGTTGCATAAACTAGTTCGTCAAGTCATACATACCAAAGTACCAGAAACTAAACCCTAGAAAGGCTGATAACAACAACCACCATGACAACTACATACATCTTACTAGTCAACTTATAACAAGTACAAATTCAACTATTCTATAGCTCAAAAGTCTAACACCTGCCCGAGCGATCCTCGCGTCTGCCTCCTGCTAAGGAAAATAATTGGAACGGGGCAAGCAATATGTTTAGTGAATAATCAGGGGTTAAGTGTAAAAACACATTCAAATAAACATATAAACCCAAATATTTCACATCGATACAGAAATGTAACATCACAATGGTAGGATACAGGTGGCCCCAAAGCCAGTTCAATTCCCCGAGCTTGCATGCCTGTTGACACTCCGTCAACCAAAGTACACATGGTCTGTAGACTCCACTTAACTTTTCCCGTTCACCTTATCAACCCCTGCTGGCCAGTCAACAGCACACAGCAGCTCGAGCGAAACAAAATAACTTAGCTTTCGTCAAAGCTTTAACAAAGAACTAAATCCCAAGTTTAGCATGGAACTATCTACGACCAAACCCCAACTGGCCCGAATAGTTCGTCCACCCTTGGAATCGGGTTGGAACCAAGCCCTGAGATATCCGATCTCTCAATAGATGATATCTTTCAACAAAGTACTTACCCCAAACAGCACACAGCAAATGGGGTTCAATTCAAGTCATGTAATCACCCCCCATCAGCACACAGCAAAAGGGTGATACTCAACATAAGGCATGTATTCTCACATAGGAAATCAAAACAAAGGATGGGCTTAGGTCGAGTGAGATAAAGTACATCCTCGCCTAAGTACCCATTTAACATATACAAAGCACTTTAACAATTTCACATCAATAAACAACCCAAATACTCACTTGATAAAGCTTGGCACGAAAAATGATACAATTCACTGAGCTTGACCGTCACCGTCAAAAGCCTCACAATCTGTATTGACAGATTATATACACACATAAGTGAAACGGCCATACAATAGCAGTTTGTAATTTAAACGATCTAATACTGTCAAAAATAATCAAAACGGTCAAAATAACGTTAAGCCCAAAAGAATGTTGAAATTGGCCGAAACGGCTGGAATGGTAACAAATTTACAAAATAATCCTAAACGGCCCAAAATGGCAAAAACGGTTGAGAAATGCACGTGCGCGTGTGCGGAAATAAAAATGGTACCAAATGGGTTACACGATTTTTGACCATAACTGGAGCTATGGTTATCGAATCAAAATGTACGAGATAGTGTCTCGAAACTTAAACAAAAGATTACAACTTTCATTAAGGCTACTCGACCGAGTTTTCAGCTGATCTAGGTCAAATTCACAGAATACAGTACTAGAACTCCAAAGGCCAGTTTAATTCCTCTAGCAAAAATTTGGCAGCATGCCCCTTGTGTTTACCTATTTTTCAGCCATTTATGGCTTCAATATTTTCCTCAAATCAGTCCTAAAGTCACACATATGCAATGGTAACACAATAACCCTTCAACTATGCTCAAAATACTCCAATTACAATGCAAGTACTAACATGGTAATCGAAAATCAAGTTCAAAGACAAATAGGCGAATGGTAGCTTTGATGTCTCTTAGCGTAACGAGCACAACTGAATCTACGTTTATCGGATTGGGGTTTAATTTATACCATTTCGAAGCTAAGACAAAGGTCTACAACTTTGATGAAGACAATTCAGTCCAGTTTGTAGTGTATCTAAGTCAAAATCTCCAATGACAGAACCAGAATCTCACATTCTAGCTTGTTAACCACCTTATGCATAAATGACAATAACTCAGGCTACCAAATTCCAATCGAGACGATTCTAGTGGCGTTAGAAAGCTAAGACATAGCACTACAACTTTCATGTTTTGTCCAAAAACTAATTCGGTATGTATCAGGGTGAACAGACGTGGTCAGTTTGGTGAAATGTCAAAACTGTCCCTAAAGTTCTTCCAATGGCATTCAGGGGTATTTTGGTCTTTTACATGCTGCGTTACTCTGATTGATCTGAAATTTTTCAGGAAACTATAAAACTTTATTCTCTACAACTTTCACGTTTTGTGCTAAGCCTAATTCGGTTTCTAACATCACGAACTGGAGCCGAACATAACTGAAGCTACAATTTCCAGAAATCTGAAATTTTGTTATATTCAAGCTATAATTCACATTTTTATCTTAAAACCACCACTACTTCCTCATTTACAAGATTATATACCATATATATACACCATATAACACCTAACCAACAAGAATTATAAGTAAATCAATCAAAACCCTAACTTAAAATTCCTCCCTCCAATCATCAAAACCATTTGAAACAAGCATCACAAGCACAACTCTAACATTAATAACCAACTTAATCATGATTAATGGAAAAAGAAAGAGTGATCAGCCATTATACCTCAAGACAAGACCTTGCAAGAGTGATCCTCCACTACTCCTTGAAATTTTTGGTTCCTTAAGCTTCCCAAGCTTCCAAACTAGTGATTAATCGGTTTAGTTTTTCTTGTTTGCACTCAACCAAGCAAAATCCAAGATGGATTGAAGCTCTCTTTCTCTTGTTTTTTCCCTCCCAAGCCACGACCAAAACCAGCAAGAAATGAAGAAAAATCATCTAAGAAGAAAGATAAGAAGGTAGGAATTAAGTTGGTCAAACAACCATGGAATGGTTGCCACTTGTCGCGATGAGATTAGTTTTTAAAATTTTCTTTTCTCTCTCTTATTTTGGTCCACAATTTCGGTTGGCGTAAGGAGACATTTAGGTATGATTTTGTTTAATTAATAACAAGGAGATTAAGGTAATAAAGTAGTGGTCAAGTGGTGCACTCAATCGGTAACGAACGGTACCCGTCGGTTCAACCCCTTTTTTCTTAAATCGCGTATACTAAGGTTTGAACTTGTAATTCACTCACTTATTATTACTAATTCTAATCACACATTATTTTTCATCTAAAACTCACTCTAAATCATCAAATTTAGTACACACTCCGTACCGGTTAATCACACTACGAAAAGACGTGAAAACCCTAATTCGTGCTAACTTAAAAATAGAAAGGGAAAACCTTTACTTTCATGTTTATTTGCACTTATTGTGGGGTGATTGGGTGGTAAAGTTATTAGAAAGTAATAATTTCCAAATAAAATGGAATTTTAAGAAAAATGTGAGAAATTTTACAATTTCATAAATTGAATTTAGGGTTTCAGTTGAAATATGAGAAATTTGAGAAAACGGTCAGTCACAAGTGAAACTAGGGTTTTGATTAGACTTTTAGGGTTTCTAGTCGTTTAAAACAAAATAATAAAATAAAGAGATCGTAATATTATCTTTGAGATTAAACAAAAGTAGTATCCTAAAAGTTGGGGTATCAGAATCTCCCCTCCTTCAAAGAATTTCGTCCACGAAATTCCAACGGGTACTGATCCAGTCAAAATAGTCCTCCAAAGTCTGTCAAGGACTACAAATCACTCCAATCCCTTATATATGATCTTATCACTTAGCAAAGAGCCAACATATAGCTAAACAAGTAACCAATTAGAACATGCAAAAGTGTTTGGTTCAAACAGCTGGCCCTGAGTTGAAAATAAACTCTCAGATATTCGAAAAATTCAGAACATGGCTTAGCCTCAAGTCAAAAATTTCTCAGGTCGGAAATTTTACCCCTGGCGGTGCTGGACAACACAACAAGCTAGCACAACGGCTATACTTCACCAGTGAGTCTCAGTTCAAGAAGTTCACCCCTGGCGGTGCTTAAAAACACAACAAGCAATGCATCGACAGAGAGGATCAGTTCAACCGCTACAGAGGAGTAGTAGCCGGTCTACAACCACACGAGTACGAATAAGTTCAAAAGCAAGGTCAAAGCAGGGTTCAAACATAGAAGTTCAAAAGCAGAGTCAATTACTTCAAGTTCAAGGAGCACGGGTACGAATAAGAACTCACTCGGCTAGCCAATACCCAGCAATTCACATTCTCAAACAGTCACCGAATTCAAGTCCACATATAAGTCATATTACTCATGCATAAAGTCAAATCAGGTCCATTACGTGTACGTAAGAGCACACTCGCCAAAACAAGTTCAAGTCTCAAATGGGCGCAGCCTAGTCGTTCTCAGGCAATTCAAGTATTTCCAATCCCTTTAATCAGTCCAATGACTAGGTTAAATGTTAGAATCATCAACGCCTTAACCTTTGCCATCAAAACTCACCTCAAGTGCAATCAAGATACAGACCCTTATTCTAGCGCTCTCCATTATTTGGTACCCAAGTACAAGAATCCACAATAAGACAATTCACAACTTGAGCCAGCCGATCCCAAGAGTAAATCACTCATATTAGAGATTCCTACCTAGCATACCTAACTATTGTCCCCAAAGTACCATGATAAAGGTTTAAACTTAGAACGTTTCATGATTCGTAACTTATGCTTAAAAGAGTCCTTAATCCTTTACACCCATTCACGAAATTATGACCATAACACCACTTGATCCAAGCACACACCGCGCAGAGACCACGCGAAGTGGCTCTGATACCACCTGTAACGCCCCCAATGATACCACCTGTGATGCACCCTCTTCTCCCAAGGGCGAACGCTAGGGTATCGGCGGGACGCCTGCCTAGCTCGCGCCAGGATTCAATATTTAAAATGAGAAAATAGATTCCACGCTAGAAGAAAGAACTATTTACTCTATTACAGCTTCAAAAGTTGCATAAACTAGTTCGTCAAGTCATACATACCAAAGTACCAGAAACTAAACCCTAGAAAGGCTGATAACAACAACCACCATGACAACTACATACATCTTACTAGTCAACTTATAACAAGTACAAATTCAACTATTCTATAGCTCAAAAGTCTAACACCTGCCCGAGCGATCCTCGCGTCTGCCTCCTGCTAAGGAAAATAATTGGAACGGGGCAAGCAATATGTTTAGTGAATAATCAGGGGTTAAGTGTAAAAACACATTCAAATAAACATATAAACCCAAATATTTCACATCGATACAGAAATGTAACATCACAATGGTAGGATACAGGTGGCCCCAAAGCCAGTTCAATTCCCCGAGCTTGCATGCCTGTTGACACTCCGTCAACCAAAGTACACATGGTCTGTAGACTCCACTTAACTTTTCCCGTTCACCTTATCAACCCCTGCTGGCCAGTCAACAGCACACAGCAGCTCGAGCGAAACAAAATAACTTAGCTTTCGTCAAAGCTTTAACAAAGAACTAAATCCCAAGTTTAGCATGGAACTATCTTCGACCAAACCCCAACTGGCCCGAATAGTTCGTCCACCCTTGGAATCGGGTTGGAACCAAGCCCTGAGATATCTGTTATTCTTGGTTTTGATGATCACAAAAGTTCTTTGAAATACAGTCCAAGAAAGTGAATACTTTGATCAGGCCTGATGGAACAAAGAAAGCATTGTTTTGTTCCGATCAAAGATATTGTCTTTTAAGTGTGTCATTCTTGGCACTTTGAAATGTTTATCTAACCTTCTTCAAAAACAAGTGTTTTTGTCTATCCAAGAATCAGGTTCGAATATGTCATCAAAAGCAAAACAACCAAAATGTGAAGCAAAAACAGGACAATCAGGTCGGACGGCCGAAAGGAAACTGTCGGACGTCCGAAAGGATGAAGAACATCAGGAAGGAAGCACCGTCGGACGCTCACATAGAAGCATCGGACGTCCGGAAGGATCGGACGCTTGCCATCGGACGCTAATCAATCGCATCGGACGTCTGAAAAATTCCAAGATAACTTGCTAGCTCTCGGCCCATGGTCGGACGCTGTGCTGTCGGACGACAAAGAACTTATCGGACGTCCGAACCTCAACTTGGCTATCATCGGACGATTGGTTCGGACGATGATTCGATCGTCGGACGTCCGACAGCCCCAACGGCTAGTTGACTCTTCAGCTGCCTTCTATCCGTTGGAAGCATTGATGAAGCCCATTTCTGGTTCCCTTTAAAATAAAACTGGTCTGAACGAAGTAGGGACTTTAGCACACTTTGTTTACAAGATCTAGTGAGATATTTTAGCTAGAAAATAGTCTCCAAAGCAGATTTGTTTTAAAGTGGTGTGAATTTCTGTTGAGCTTTTCTTTTGTGAGTGAAAGGATCTTTAGTGTAGCTCTGTTGAGGGTTTTCTGAGTGATTGTAAAACTTCTTGGCTTGACTAAGTGAGGCTTAGGGCAAGGAGGAAGTGCTCCCTCCATTGTACATCTAGTTGATCGACTTTCATCAAAGAGAAGTTGCTCTTCCTTGTGTTTGGTCTTCAAGTTTGGGTAAAGCTTGGTAGACACTTGGTTTGTTTCTCTATTTTACATTTCTGTTTAATAAAATCTTCATTGCTTATCTATACTTGCTTCTCCGATCAATATTGCTATTGTCTTCTAATCTACTTGGTTGATCATTACTAAAAAGGAAGGTAAATTTTCATTAACGAAAAAGTGCATAAACTTGGTTAAGATTTTAATCAAACCAATTCACCCCCCCCTCTTGGTTGTCTGTGGGACTAACAATTGGTATCAGAGCGAGGTCGCGGGTTCGAGTCTCCCTGGCTGTTGCTGGGGGAGGGATTGTTGGCCTAATCAGCAACATCCCTCAGATCCCGGCTCGAAGGGACTAACCGCCCAGCCCGTGGCACCCAGGGGTGCAGCCCCTCATGCTGGCCGAGCGTGGTACGGTGCTTTGCGCTGCCATTGTGGTTAAGGAAATAAAGTTGCGCCTTCGCTAACAGCTATAGCTTTTGGTGCAATGGTAAGCGCTTGATCCTGACAATTGGTATCAGAGCTTGGTCTCCTTGAGATTAAGCTCTAACGGCTTGGAGTAAAGATGACAACCAGTCATGCTATGTTTGTTGAGGGGCAATCTGTTACTAGGCCTCCCATGTTCAGTGGCTCTAACTATGTTAGCTGGAAAGAACGAATGATTATCTTTTTGCAATCTATTGATATTGAACTGTGGTTTATCGTGAGTGAAGGACCGCATGAAGCTAACTTTCTTGATGCAGATACAGGGCTGCTTCGGCCAAAAATGAGAGCTGAAATGAATGCTCAAGACAGGACTAACCTCACATTGAATGCCAAGGCCATGAATGTTCTCTATAGTGCCTTAGATTCAAATGAATCAATTAGAGTGAAAGGCTGTAAATCAGCCAAAGAAATGTGGGATAAGTTAAGAGAAATCCATGAGGGTGATGACAATGTGAGAGAACAGAGAAAGGCCATCTTGGTCACAAAGTATGAATCTTTTAAGATTGAACCTCTTGAGGATATTGACAAAATGTTTTGCAGGTTCACTGACTTGATCAAAGATCTCGAGGTGTTGGGCAAAGAGTACACCATGGGAGAGAAGAACAGGAAAATTCTCAATGCTTTGGGCAAAGAATGGGAAAATAAAGTGACTGCAATAGAAGAGGCTAAGGATTTAAGTTCTGTGCCTATTGAATCTATCATTAACTCACTAACCTCTTATGAGTTGAAACTGAAATCTAAAGTGCAGGAGGAAGAGGATGCTAGAGCAAAGAGAAACATTGCTCTAAAGACTACTCAAGGTGAAGATGATCCAGCTCACCTGGATGATGAAGACTCGGATGGTGATGATAATGATCTTGCTCTTATCACCAGAGGCTTCAAAAGAATTTTGAATAAAAGAAAGTTTAGAAGGGGAGGTCCTAGCAATCAATTCCAGAATCAACCATCTATCGCAAAGTACAAAGGAAAACAAGATTTCAACAAGAAACAGTTGGACAAATGCTTCGAATGTGGACAGATTGGACACTATGCAAATGAATGCCCCATGAAGAAGATGAAAGATGGAAAAGCTGATCGAAAGCCAAGATTCAACAACTTTCAGATTACTTGGAATGAATGCAACTCCGAAGGGGAAGTTGAAGAAGAAGAGGAATCAGCTCAAATGGCCTTCATGGCTATTGGAAATAATGAGGTAACTTCCACTCACTCGCAATCTGAAAGTGATGATGATGAAGATGATGATCTTGAATCTTTTGTTGAAAAGCTACATAATGCCTTGAAGGAATCTTATGATAAGAACAAGCTGTTAAAACAGAAAATTGCTTTTCTCATTCAAGAAAATACAAGTCAGGTTCAACAAAATAAACATCTAAAGACTGACAATGAATGCCTTGTAAGAGCCGGATGTGATGTTCAAAACGAGCTTGACAGAAAGACTAATATTTGTGAAATGCTGAAGGAAAGGCATGGTGATTTGAAGAAAAGAATGGACATCTTGGATGAAACTTTGAAATCAAGAAAACAGAATTTTCTCAAAAGAAACATGTCATCTACTCATCCTTCTGCTTGTCAAAGAACATTTGCTCACAACAAAATTGCACATGGCTTCACAACATATAGAAGAGGTGGATTGAGATATATCAAACCAGTACATGTTAAGAACTCTTTCATTATGTGTGATTTCTGTTGTCAAAGAGGGCATTTGAAAGGAGATTGCTATGTGAAAAGAAATCAGAACAAAGGGATGAAATGCATGTGGTTAGTTAGATACAATGCTAACTATTATGGACCCAAAAATTAAAATGGGTACCAAACACCTTATTTTTTCAGGAAAAAGGATCAAACAAGTCCAAATGGTTTATTGATAGCGGCTGCTCAAGGCACATGACCGGTGATCCCTCTCTGTTCATAAAGCTGAAATCAAAATCAAGTGGAAAGGTGACGTTTGGTGATAATGTGAAAGCTAAGACAATTGGAATAGGTGATGTTGGTAAGAATGGTGAAACTTTTGTTCAAAATGTGCTCTTAGTTGATAACTTAGGTTATAACTTGCTTAGTGTTAGTCAATTGTGTGATAAAGACTTGTATGTGTTGTTTAAAAAGCTTGAATGCATTGTACTTGATTCCAAATACAATGTTGTGTTCAAAGGTAAGAGGTTTAACGACATATATATTGTGATTCTTGATAAAGTTGATTCTTCTAGCTTAAAATGTCTTAAAGCTTCAAATGAAGATCCTTGGTTGTGGCATAGAAGACTTTGTCATTTTAACATGGACTTACTAAAGGAAATTTCGAAAAAGGAACTAGTTAGAGGCTTGCCAAAAATCAGTTTTTGAAAAGGATAAAATATGTGATGCATGTCAATTTGGTAAGCAAACAAAAGTTTCTTTTAAAACAAAGAAGTGTGTATCTACTTCAAAACCCTTAGAACTCTTGCATCTTGACTTATTTGGCCCTACTCAAATCTCTAGCTTGGGTGGTAAGAAATACTGTTTTGTGATTGTGGATGATTATTCTAGATACACTTGGGTGATATTTCTTGCTCATAAAGATGATGCCTTCAAAAATTTTACTTCATTGTTTGCTAAAGTGCAAAATCTGCTTGGTTTAAAAATTGTTAGAATTAGAAGTGATAATGGAACTGAATTCAAATTTTGTGGTTTTCCAGAATTTTGTGATTATAATGGTATAACTCATGAGTTTTCTATTGCAAGGACTCCACAGCAAAATGGTGTTGTAGAAAGGAAAAACAGGACTCTCCAAGAGGCTGCTAGAACTATGTTGAATGAATGTAGATTGCCTAAATACCTTTGGGCTGAAGCGGTAAACACTGCATGTTATGTAATGAATAGAATTCTCTTGAGACCAATTTTGAAGAAAACTCCTTATGAACTGATTTTTGATAAGAAACCTACGGTTGGTTATTTCAAAGTATTTGGTTGTAAATGCTTTATTTTGAATCTAAAGGAACATCTTGGCAAGTTTGATAAAAAATCTGATGAAGGAATATTTTTGGGATATTGTGAAAATAAAAGAGGATATAGAGTTTTTAATAGAAGGACTCTTGTGATTGAAGAAGCTATACATATAACATTTGATGAGGCCAATGATGATAATTCCAAAAGTTTGTGTGAGGATGATGATGTAGGTGTTCGAGAAGGAATGGAAAAGCTATCAATTGGGAATGAAGGAAGTTCTAAACCAGCAGCAACTGAAATGGAAAATGAAGTTCAAAATGATCAAGAAGTGGAAGATGAAGACAAAAATGATGATCCACTCAAAGATCTTCCCAAGGCTTGGAAATTCAGCCAAAATCATCCAAAAGAACTTATAATTGGTGATCCATCCGAGAAGGTAAACACTCGTTCCTCATCGAGAAAATTGATTGATAATTTTGCTTTAGTTTCTCTTTTTGAACCTAAAAATATCAATGATGCTTTAAAGGATGAAAACTGGATTTTGGCCATGCAAGAGGAACTTAATCAATTTGAGAGAAATGAAGTTTGGACACTTGTTGATAGACCTCAAAATCAGCCTATCATTGGCACAAAGTGGATTTTTAGAAATAAGTTGGATGATAAAGGTGTTGTTGTAAGAAATAAAGCCAGATTAGTTGCTAAAAGATATGCACAAGAAGAAGGAATTGATTTTGATGAAACATTTGCTCCCGTAGCAAGATTAGAATCTATTAGAATGCTTCTTGCTTTTGCTTGCTTCAAAGGTTTCAAATTGTTTCAAATGGATGTTAAAAGTGCCTTTTTAAATGGTTTTATTGATCAAGAAGTGTATGTGGATCAACCCCCCGGTTTTGAAAATACAAAATTTCCAAGTCATATGTTTAAACTTTCTAAAGCTTTATATGGTTTAAAACAGGCTCCAAGAGCTTGGTATGAAAGATTAAGTGGTTTCTTGATTGAAAAAGGTTTCAAAAGGGGTGTTGTGGACACCACACTTTTTACTAAGCACGTGTTGAAAGACCTTCTTATTGTGCAAATATATGTTGATGATATTATTTTCGGTGCTACTAATGAGTATCTATGTAAGGAGTTTTCCACCACTATGCAAAATGAATTTGAAATGAGTATGATGGGAGAATGAAATTTCTTCCTTGGACTTCAAATACATCAAGCTCTTGAGGGAATTTTATACATCAGCCAAATATACCAAGGAATTGCTGCAAAGGTTTGGCATCGGAGGATCAAAACAAGTTGAAACTCCAATGTGCACTTCTTACAAAACGCTTGACAAAGATGAAGAAGGTAATCATGTGGATGAAAAGCATTATAGAGGTATGATCGGAAGCCTACTTTATTTAACCGCAAGTAGACCTGATATTATGTTTGCTGTTTGCTTGTGTGCTAGATTTCAATCTTGTCCAAAAGAATCACATTTGAATGCTGTAAAAAGAATTTTTAGGTATTTGAAAGGTACATTAGACTATGGTCTTTGGTATGCTACATCTAATGAGTTTGCTTTATATGGTTATTCGGATGCTGATTTTGGAGGTTGTCATGTGGATAGAAAGAGTACGAGTGGAACTTGTCATTTTCTTGGAAATTGTTTAGTCTCTTGGTTTAGCAAGAAACAATGTGCAATCTCTTTGTCTACCACCGAGGCGGAATATATTGCCGCTAGTGCATGTTGTGCTCAACTTCTATGGATGAAGCACACTTTGAATGATTTTGGATTGTTGTATGACTGCATGCCTGTATTCTGTGATAATACTAGTGCTATCAATTTGACCAAAAATCCTATTCATCATTCTAGGACAAAACACATAGATATAAAGCATCACTTTATTCGTGATCTTGTTCAAAAAGGTGAAATATGTGTAAATTATGTTTGTTCTAAAGATCAATTTGCTGATATATTTACCAAAGCTCTGCCATTAGATCAGTTCATTCATCTAAGATCAAAATTAGGAATAATCGAAAAATCATCCTAATATTTCTCAAAGCCTTCGGACGTCCGAAAGAAGATGAACGGACGTCCGATGATGTTCTTCAGCCATTTTCCAGAATTGCGCCTGTTCGGACGCAACTGTCGGACGCACAACTTCGTTCGGCCGTCCGACAGTGCAACGGCTCATTTGTTTTAAATCAACTTTCTTCCTTATTTGCTTCAGTCTCTTCATATCCTATTTCCTCTCGGACGAAAACTCTCTCTTCCCTCACTCTCAAATTCGTACCATTCTGTAACCACCATTCCCAAATTGACTCAACCAAAACATTTCCCCATCGTTTGCGTTTCATTTCTCCTGATCATTTCACCAAACTGAGTAACATTTCGAAAATCTCCAAATTTTCCTCACAACCCTACTCTTGCATAACCGCTCTGTCAAATCTCGTTCAAGGTGTTTTTGTCCCAAAATTTCTGTGCGATTCACTTCCCTACTGCTGTGTGCATCATTTGCATCCTCCATTCCACACATTTAGAACAATGGTGAATCTAAGGGGAGGAAAAGTTACTGCCGGACGCAAGCATCCACTCAGGGATGAGGATGAGGATCTTCCTACTGTCAAACGGACATCCAAACGCTTCAAAAGGGGAGCTATCAAGGGTCAAATGTCACGGCCTACTCCACAACCCACATCTCAGCCTGAATCTGGACAGGGGACCTCCTCTCAACCGCCTCCTAAATCAGTTCCTCCTCCTACATTCTTTGATGATGCTGTGAAAGACAAATACTCCTGGATATCCCAGAAGGGTGTCATCCCTCAAAGAACTGTAAACCCCTCTGAATTTCGCTCCATAGGTTTAGAATCCATTCTGAGTCTATTTGCTTTCCAGAAATGGTCACATCTTATTTCTATGCCAAATGTCTACTATCCTGATATGTTGCATCAATTTTTTGCTAATCTAAGGAAAGGTTCTGACCCAACTGAAATATTTTTCAGGGTTAATGGGGTAGACTTAATCATTGACTCTGAAATTGTGAACTCCATTTTAAATACTACCATTGAACGTTTATGCAAAGATAAGATTGCTAATTTCTTTTCTTATGAAGAGCTTCCTACTGCTGCAAATCATTTTGATGGGACAAAAATGTTAACCTATTTCAAAAGAAGTTTTTCCTCACCTGCTGATGCTAAATTGAATGATCTGGCCCCTGTGAATTTAATTGCTTTTTCTATCATTTCAAACCTGCTTGTGCCTACTGATGGCCACAGAACTGATGCAAACAAAATGGAGTTGTACCTCTTTTATTGTTTTCAAGAAAAAATTCGTATTGATTTTGGTTTTGTCATGTGCAAGTTCTTACTTCGCTATGCCACTGATTCTCGCAGAAAATTATCTTATGGAAAGTTTCTTCAAAAGATTTTTGAGTTTAACAAAGTCCCTATTCTAGGTGTTTGTCCTAAAGAAGCATCTTCTTATGCCTTTACAAAAGGGTATTTTGAAAGGAAAAATCTTGTTTTCAAAGATAATCTGTGGGCTTATAAGGGTGCATCTTCTAGTGAACTTAGGTCTAAGACTGCACATGATCCTTCACCCATTTCACTCACTCCCATTCACCCTAGGAAGTCTGCCACTAAAGCATCTTCCTCTTCCAGTAATGAAGTAATTGAGCTTCTTCAAGAACTGAAACAGCATGTTCTTCTTCTAGAACATGGTCTCATGCTCACCATGTCTTCTGAGCAACAAACTGCCTTTCTTGACAAAAAGAATCTTCTTTTTCCTCCACCTGTGGTTGAGGAAGTCTCACATGACAAAGAACCTCGAACCACTGATCCAGGTTCATCAGTTCCAGATCCGAATCCAGCAACTCCTGTGACTCCTCATGGCCCTTCCACATCAGACAAAGGCAAGGCACCAATTGTAGAAGCTGCTGAAGATAATGAAGACACTGAAGAGGAGGATCTCGACCAATATCAGCTTTCTCGGAGGACACCTGGATCCACGTAGATCATCATTTAGGACATTTGCATTTTGTTTGTCTCTTTTAGAATATGTTATGTTATGGATATTCTCAGTTTCTTTTGGTGTGTGTTGATGGATGATCTAAGTACTGAGGTGTAATATAATGGATATTCTTGTTTATGTTTAAGTTCTGTGATGTTTCTAAGTATCTTGATGGAAGTTATTGGTGATGTTTAAGTACTGGTGATGTTTGTTTATTCTGTTTATGTGAATGGAATGAATTGTTTTTGGTTTACATTTTGGATAAGATGTATTTGTGTATAAGATGGATGTTTTTGGTTTGCTCTTTTGTGATGACAAAAAGGGGGAGAGATCTGATTGATGATTGATAATGTTGGATATGATGAATTGATTGATGGTTTAATTAAATTTGGATTTTGCTGATGGATTGAATTGGTGATATGTTGGTTGTGTGTTACTTAATTGTCATGATTTTGGATGATTGTCTAAACTCGGTTGGGCAGTCTAGTGAGGGGGAGGTTTTCAAAAGTTCTTTGATTCACTATGGCAGGGGGCAGTCTAGTGAGGGGGAGGTTTTCAAAAGTTCTTTGATTCACTATGGCAGGGGGAGTTCTTGTCTATTTTGAAAGGGGGAGCTTTCATTGCAATCATCAAATTTCATTTCAAACTTTTGTTTTGTCATCATCAAAAAGGGGGAGAATGTTATTCTTGGTTTTGGTGATCACAAAAGCACTTTGAAATGTTTATCTAACCTTCTTCAAAAACAAGTGTTTTTGTCTATCCAAGAATCAGGTTCGAATATGTCATCAAAAGCAAAACAACCAAAATGTGAAGCAAAAACAGGACAATCAGGTCGGACGGCCGAAAGGAAACTGTCGGACGTCCGAAAGGATGAAGAACATCAGGAAGGAAGCACCGTCGGACGCTCACATAGAAGCATCGGACGTCCGGAAGGATCGGACGCTTACCATCGGACGCTAATCAATCGCATCGGACGTCCGAAAAATTCCAAGATAACTTGCTAGCTCTCGGCCCAAGGTCGGACGCTGTGCTGTCGGACGACAAAGAACTTATCGGACGTCCGAACCTCAACTTGGCTATCATCGGACGATTGGTTCGGACGATGATTCGATCGTCGGACGTCCGACAGCCCCAACGGCTAGTTGACTCTTCAGCTGCCTTCTATCCGTTGGAAGCATTGATGAAACCCATTTCTGGTTCCCTTTAAAATAAAACTGGTCTGAACGAAGAAGTGACTTTTTGCACACTTTGTTTACAAGATCTAGTGAGATATTTTAGCTAGAAAATAGTCTCCAAAGCAGATTTGTTTTAAAGTGGTGTGAATTTCTGTTGAGCATTTCTTTTGTGGTTGAAAGGATCTTTAGTGTAGCTTTGTTGAGGGTTTTCTGAGTGATTGTAAAACTTCCTAGCTTGACTAAGTGAGGCTTAGGGCAAGGAGGAAGTGCTCCCTCCATTGTACATCTAGTTGATCTTCATTCATCAAAGAGAAGTTGCTCTTCCTAGTGTTTGGTCTTCAAGTTTGGGTTAAGCTTGGTAGACACTTGGTTTGTCTCTCTATTTTACATTTCTGTTTAATAAAATATTCATTGCTTATCTATACTTGCTTCTCTGATCAATATTGCTATTGTCTTCTTATCTACTTGGTTGATCATTACTAAAAAGGAAGGTAAATTTTCATTAACGAAAAAGTGCATAAACTTGGTTAAGATTTTAATCAAACCAATTCACCCCCCCCCTCTTGGTTGTCTGTGGGACTAACACTTGTGATGGCTAAAGAGATGGTTTGATGGATTATATCTTGAGTTGTGGTTGACTTGATGAAGTTTTATTATTTTTGGGGATTTTTCTGTTTTAATATGAACATGGTTGTGTGGTTATATATGATGATTGGAAATGATGTTTAAGGACTCTATGAGGTGGAAAAAGTGGTCAATTGCAATCAATTTCTGTTTTGGAAGAAATTTCAGAAAATTAGGGTTCTTGTGGGAGCATTCTGCCCGAATTTTTAGCTCCTAGTTAGAGGCCGAATTGGCATGGCTTAAATCATAAAGTTTTAGGTAATGACATTTTAGAGGTGTCTACAAAATTTCAGGTCAATTGGAGTAGTGTAGAATGAGAAAAGTCGAAATTACTATTGCTGTTCTGGTTTTACCTGAATGTAAGAATTGCGCCTGTAATTGGTTGTTTTGGCTGGAGTTGCTTCCGAATTGGTTGTTGAGGTCTTCTGATGAAATTTAGACCTATTTCTTAGCTTTCATTTGGTTTTGGAATTTCTGGATTTGGACTTGGATAGCCTACTTTATGATGTTTCCGCTAGAATACGTTCTGTGAATCTGTTTTTGTGATTCTGGTATAGTATCTTGCATTTTTGACCTGGTTACACTCGAAACTGGATTGAGTGACCTTCTACAATGTTGTAGCCCTGTCTTTTAGTTTCGAAACGGTGGGTCTTGGACCTTCATCCGACAATCGTTGCGCCTTTGGTACCATTACCGGAAAATGACGTCAAAAGTGTTTTTCTGGTTTTGAGCTTAACTTTCATTTCCGGACTTTTCCCTAGCTTGACTTGTACTAGTACCACTTGGAGCTTGCTGAATGGCTATTGGATGAATTTGTTGTTGTGTGTGTGTACCTTTGGGTTGGAATGAGGAAATAATGAAGCCATGATGGCTGGAAAAAGTTAGCAAATTCAGGGGAAGTGTTGTTCGAACTTTGAAGGGATTTGTTTGCATTGAGTTTGTGATCTAAGACTTGGATTTGAGCAAGGCAATGTTATATGCTAGATGATTTCTGAGCCGTGGAGGTGAGTGACCCTAAACTATTTCCAAAGTACTTGTGAAATGTGTCTTGCATTATGTACTCGATTGCATATCATGCGTGCTTGCATGTGAATTCATGACATGATTTGGCTCCAATGAATTCTTGGAAAGTCTGTGCTGGACCACGTCTCCACTCGTCTGTTTATGGTTATGTTCATGTTTATCTGGACCAAGAAGGGGCTCGCTTTAAATGTTAGATGTTAATGTAATATCTATTTGAGCGCTTGGGTGTTCAAGTGCTATGATTTCCCTGGCTCACGAGAGCACTAAACGAACATTTGATCTCTGAATCATGACATCATCGAAATGATCGAAATGCAACATTGTGAAATATATTTGTTTAAGGATTTTACTGGTTACTCGCTGAGCTTCTAGCTCACCGCAAAAATATTTTATTCCCCTCCACAGGGCTCAAAGCGAAGGAAGGTCTTGTTGTGCTTATTCACATGTCTGGATGGCCTATATCTTGTACAGTTTGGATTTGGAATCATTTTATGTATAGTTGGGAATTATTTCCGCTTTGCTTTTGACATGTAATTATTGGAGAATTTGATGTAATATTTGAGTTTTATCTTGTAATCTGTTTGAGGAATGTAGTGAACGACTGAGTCCCAGCGAGAGATGGGCAGGCGGCCCGCCGAACCCTCTGGTTCGCCTCAGGGGAAGGTGGGGCTGTCACAGTTGGTATCAGAGCTTAGGCTTCAGATCTCTGTAGTGTATCCTAGGCTTGAAGTTTAGGATGCCGGACTGTGAGTTTGGTTTGCAATATTAGTGATTCTTGCGGGATGTCTCGACTTGATTGGTACAAGATGGAATGTCGAGGATGACATTCTTTTAAGGAGGGGAGATTGTGACGCCCGGAAAAGAATGAGTGTGAGAACCCGGAAATTTTCTAATTTTCTAGTGTTTATTTTATTTAATCGCCCGCCTTTTCTACATTTTTTTTATTAGAAAAAAATTCCCCAGATAAAGTTTATGTGCAAAGATAGTTTGAAAATGATTTTTCTAGTATCGGTTAGTTTTTGAGAAATTAAAAGCATATATTGAACGTGGGACCCGCAAGT
>NW_020864104.1:0-61770 GCF_003713205.1 Coffea eugenioides
GTGACAGCCCCACCTCCTCCTAAGGCGAACCAAAGGGTTCGGCGGACTGCCTGCCCAACTCTCGCCAGGACTATGGAGTCGAATCTCACAAACCCTATATTACGTGTGATGGAACCCAAAGAAAATGAACAATTGGAGACCACCAAGACAAAATATAACTTACCAAACCATACGGTGATATGGAACTTCGATGAAACACCTCAACAAAAAAAACAGGAAAACGAAAATGAAACGAAAATGGCCACGTCACAATCGGACAGGAAGTTGGCCGAATTCAGGGCAATGGCTAACCCAAAATTTTTTCAAATGCCGCACTCGCCCGATCATCCAATGGTTACAAGAAACATTCACCAAAGCATAGAAGCATAACATCTCAAAGGAATACACTTTAAAAAAAACAAGGTTAAATACTTATATACATCGGAGTCTTGAACAAATTAACTAAAGTACAAGCCAAAGTATTCATACTATTCAAAATACAATTAGGGTTTCGGTTGCAAAAGAGCTTAACAAAAGAACCTATACACTAGCTCGACCCTTTATTCCAAAACCACGATTTCAAAGTTTGTCCCCTGTAAGGAAAACAAAAATAACGGGAAGGGGATGAGCTTACGCTCAATGAGGTACCAAAATAATAGCAGTCAAGAATCATGGAACTTCATGTTCAATTAGTTACATGTGCCTATCAAATAGGAAATTAAACAAACACTTTAGATAGAAAGGATACAGGTGACTCTCGGGAGCCCAAAGTTCCCATTTGCAGTACTTGATCCAAACCCATTGACTCTCTGTCAATGTATGAAGAACAACCATATCCGTAGACCCCACTTTACACCAAATTACGTCCACCAAACATACCCCTTATCGGGCCCGCACAACTTAACGGAAACAGAAGTGGTAACACTCGAGTATACCGGAATCAAGAGTCTCAATACCAAAAGATTCCCATAAACGGACTACCGTGATTCGTTATCTAATCGACCAGGCCCTTGCCGGTTCGACTCGAGTAACTAGTCACAGGATTTGAGCGTAGAGGTCACAGAATAGTCGTTGGACTCAACCCTCCAAGCGACAATAGATTAAGCACATATAATAGAGTCAATTGTACACAGTAAATAGGCATACAGATACGAGAACGAGTGTGATAAAGTACACCCTCGTTTCAAACAAAATAAATGGATAGTACAGTCATTCAAATCACAAATTGCATGTACAGGAACCAAGTTACGCAACAAATGAGGGGAGTGGTACACTCACCAGTTCCAGTACAAATACTTCAAAAGTTTTCACCCAAAGTGGCTTTAATCGCTAAGAAACCCTAAAATAACCAAGATAGAACAATTATAGTTCGCACATCCACAAACCTAGTAAATGGAATGCATAAATGAGGCTCGACTACAAGTCGTATGCCTTTCCAGGTTAGGTACTAGTACAAAAGAATAAAAATGTGACTTTTGAGCAAAAGATGACAGTTGATCCTAGGGATACAAACAACCTCCAAAACCCTTCATTTTTACCAAGATCAACTCAACTTGAAGGAACCACCCGGCCTAAACAATTAGACAGCACCTCCCCTTAATTCGATACTTTTCCAGCCATCATGGCTTCATTTTCCCTCAAATCAGTCCAATTCAACACATAAGTATATTCAACACCATAACTCTTTCACTAGGTTTAAAGTCACCCAAATACAAGGCAATTCTAGCAATGCAACCATCGAAATCCAAGTTAGAAGCTAGAACTAGTTTTAAAAACAAATAGCTAAGCAACAGGTTTGACATCTACCGGCGTTTTGGTCACAACTGCAGCTATGCTTATCGGATTGAGGCAAAGTTTATGGCATTTCGAAACTAATACATATACCTACATTTCTTATGAAGGCCTCCAAAGCTAAAACATGCAATTTCAGGGTCAAAAATTGAAATCTCCACGAAAACAGAAAACTGTCCGCGAAACAGGGCTTATGGGCAGTCAAGGGTTTCACATGCTACAGTGCTCCGATTGAGTTGAAATTTTACAAGTAGATAGCTAACTCAATTACCTACAACTTTTATGTTTTGAGCAAAGGCTGATTCGGTCTCTCTCAAGGACGAACATGCAGTGGAAAATCAGGACAGATTACTAACCCTAAGCTGGAATTTAGTTACACATGCTGAAAATTCCTTTAGGCAAGGTAAACCAGCCCATAAAACCTCAATAATTCATATAGCAAAGCTATCAAAACATGCACAACTCTCAAGCATCACATGTGATCAGAATTTTCACCATAAAACTAAAATTTACCATAAAACTACTTCAAACCATAAAATTTTCTCACAATACTACTAAAACTACAA
This sequence comes from Coffea eugenioides, assembly GCF_003713205.1. Lineage (NCBI taxonomy): Eukaryota > Viridiplantae > Streptophyta > Magnoliopsida > Gentianales > Rubiaceae > Coffea > Coffea eugenioides. The sequence continues at coordinate 2,337 of NW_020864104.1, forward strand.
CCTTAAGACACCAATTTACACATATATGAAGTAGAGGGGAGTTGCTAGCCAAAGTTACCTTAAACCTTATGCAAAGAGGCTGCCAACACCTTATCTTCCCAAATCACTCCACAAAACCCCTTAAGCTTCCTTAGAAATCAACTTTTATGGACTAGATTGCAAAACTAACGGTTGAAACTCAAGATTTAAGCCAAGAATGGAGGATGAAGTTGAAGCTTTGCTCTCTTGTTCTTTCCTCTCCATAAATTTCGGCCAAGACAATGAAAATGGAAAGAAATTGGGTCAAAATTTGGTTTAGTAAAGGTTAAGACAAGTCCAAGTCAAAGTCAAGGTCCAATGTTTCAAGGACAAATGGCATCCAAGGGTTAATCCTCATCTTGTTGTCTTCCAATGGTTATTTATCTAGCTAACCTCTAATGGTCATCTAGCACCTTATAAAATAATATCCCTTTATACAAATCATCAACTAATCGTCAAAATTTTATCGCACTTAGTGCTCTAGCGGGTCCAATGCCCATAATACACTTCAACTTTAATATAATGCCCATAATACACTTCAACTTTAATATAAACTATCTTAGACTAGGAAAATGATTTTAAAACTATACTCACTTATAAAATCTTTGAAAAAATTAATATAGTAAAGTAAAGTGAAGAAAATGCATGTGAAATAAAAGAAAATAAAATAATATAAACTAAGGGAATTTTACGGGTCCTCACAAAGTCTATTTAAAATGAGTATATAATGAAGAGTGAGTTAGGGTGTGAAACTTTTGATCTAAAAAGTATGATTTAGTGTTTTGTTGTGTGAATAAGCGATGATAGTAACTCTTTTATTAAGACCCAAGAATAGAAATAAGTGTCATCATATCTTGAGATATTACCCTACTGGTATTTAGATTTCTCGTCTAGTCATTTTGAGAAAAAATAGGCTTAATCTTTCATGTCTGGTTTGGAAGCAAAAGAATGTACGAGGTTAGAGCTCCATTTTGTGATTACATGAATTTAGGAGAAACGATGATAAGCAGATTTGGGAAGCTATACGTGGGGAAATAGAGATTTTTTGAAAGAAGGGAGAGCTTCAAAAGAAATTGGCTGATCACTGGAAAGCCTGATGGAAAAAAGAATACACAGGAAAAATTGAGTAACTACACAAGAACATGGATCTAAAAAAGAAATATGAAGGAATACCGGAGGAGGTGTGGAATAGGTTTGAATCGATGCATTCAACTAGTCAAGTTGCATTTCAAGACATTCCTAGCAATCAAGTTAAAAGGGGTGAAGGAAACTCCCACGATACTAAAAGGAAACATAAAGAGACTAGTGAGGATGATCTTGCTATGAACGATAAAGGGAGGAAGAAAAGAAAGAATGGGCACGTCAAGAAGAGATTTGTAGTTGCTAAGTATGAAAGCTATGGCAAGACTCATATTGGAATGTGTTATCGGATAGCTGGTGCATGTCTTAAATGTTACAAACCTGGGCATCACGTGAGACACTGTCCAAAACAAATGAATTACGCAATGGTGAAGTTGCTGTAGTCATCGAAGATAGCAAGTAGTGATGTTTTCTTGAAATGGTTATATCTATTGGACTATATGTAGTGAATGTTTTACGTAGTAAGTTACATCTCCGTTAGAAACATTGAACTTGGAGCCTAATGTTTGAACTAGAGATATTCAATATCTATGTTTGTCTAGAATTCAATCCTTATCCATGCTTCAATTTCTGCAAATTATTCCTAGGTTGAGCAGGATTTTCATTTGTGGTTTATAATGAAGGTAGGTCTATTAGAGAAGGTAGTATGTTTACCAATGCATGGTGTCTGATTTCAAGATCTAGCAAGAGTAGTAAATCAGTTTTACAGTTACAGTTTCTCCTTTTCATCGAGTTCCAAGTGTATATCATTGTGAGTTATTTCAACCGTTGGGAAACTTCTTTTGCATATTAGTTTAGCCACTACATTAGTAAGACTCTCCTCCAGATACAATTTTGTGAAAGTATCATTGGTGAGGGGAATCCATTTGGGAGTTGGAAGACAGCCCTGGAGAATCAAGTTTTGTGCGAACAAATGTTGGAATTTCGAGGGCAAAATTCTCTTAAGGGGGAGAGAGTATGAGGACCCGAAAATTTGTTTCCTATGATTTTTGTTAGTTTAACTTGCCTTGTATTTTTGGTTGCTTTACTGGTTGAATCATGCTTTTTACACTATTACCTTATTTAACTTGATTCAGGTTTCATTTGGTGCATGTCGAGCTTTATAGTACATTATACTAGTGCGACCAACTAGTTAGGTGTGTACAATAAATTTGGTGGATTAGGATAATTTTTTGAAAAAGGGATTAGGTGATAAGAGGAATTACAAGTTAATTGGATGAGAGATAGATATTAAGGTGAATTAGAGACAAAGAGATAGACTTACCTTGTAATCTTGCCATTTGTCAACTAGCCAACCAATTTTGACTAATCTTGACCAAGACTACATTTCATTCTTATCTAACCAAGCTTCCATTTTAGCCAAAATCTCCTTCTTTTCTCCTTATGATGGCCGACTCTTAGAGAGAGAGAAAGGAAGAGAAAAACTTCAAGTTCAAGTCTTGATTTCTTGCTTGATTAGTGAGAGAAAACAAGAGAAAACCCATATCTACTTCGATAAAACTTGAATCAAGCTTGGAAACGTATCTTTCTCGATGTTTACATAATGATCTACTAGATGTACATGAGGAACTACTAAGTTTTCTTGATGTATGATGATCTATTAGGTTTACTTGATGATCTACTAGGTTTTCCTACTAGGTTTTGAGTTTGCTTGATGTATGTTGGTCTAAGATGAGAAGGAAGGATTTCTATGGAAGGTTTCATGTTGTTTTCAAGTTATACTATCAATTTCCAACTTTGGTACATGAAGTGCATAGCCTAGATTCAAGTTATATACGTGTGATTTTGATGGTTTTTCTTACCAAGAATATATACCATATGACACATGCTATGCTAGTCATGATTTATTGTGTTTTTGTCATATGAATGAAATTAAAACTTGGAAGTTAGATGGAGGAATTGGGGTAAAGTGAAGCTAAGTTGTGCTTGGTTAGCTGATTGAGCGAGGGAGGACTTGCATTTTCATGTTAGGGTACTTTTGCTTTACTTTTGCACTTACTCTTGCTCAAGAGATTTGGTTAAAACTTTGCTTTTCATGTGTATGTTGATTTTGAACTTTTAAAAATGAGTTTTGGTGAAGTAAATCTTGTTTTCTAGAGTTTTGGATATGTGACAAATCACATGTGGATTCTTGCCTAACAATACATGTTACTTGTTAGGGTTAGTTAAGAGGGTGAGAGAGAATGTTAGTTTTATTATTGAAATTTGTATGTTAGTTTTGACATCTCTTTACTCAAAAATACTGGTCAAGACTTTGATCTTTACATGTATGTTGGTTTTGAACCAAAATAAAGAGGGACAAGAGGAGGAAAAGGAGTTTTCTCCAGAGGAGGAAAAGGAGTTTTCTCCAGAATACTTTATTGCTCGAAATTTTCGTCTTTGTACCTCAAGAATCTTGTCTCGGGACAAGAGGAGGAAAAGGAGTTTTCTCCAAAATACTTTATTGCTCGAAATTTTTGTCTTTGTACCTCGAGAATCTTGTCTCGTTTTCCCTAAATGTTTTGAATATAATCGATGTCTTTGTGCTCAATATAATCCTTGAAACATTGTGCACATGGTTTTGCCCTTTGATTTGAAAAGAAAACTTTGCCCTTTTGGAAGTTATATTGGGGTTAAACCTGTAAATTGTTGTGTTTTGTTAGCAGGCTAATTGTGCATTATATTTATGAATATTTCTCCTCTATTTTGCTAAAATATGGTGTTAATTAATAGATTTTACTCATATTTGATTTTTGATATTGTTTCTAGGAAATTGTTGTGGAAAAGGGAGTAAAAAGGGCATTAAAGCTGAATTTCCAGAAGACTACATTCTATAAGGCGTGACCACGTCTTATCCTACTACGGAGTCCGAAGCTCACAGGACACAAGATGAATCTATCGTTCGATTAAGAAATCAGCTATGTCTCTTGGTTGTCCATATTAGCCACGAATTAGGAGTTCTAATTGATTACGAAGTGGTGTATTCCATTTGGAAAGTAATTAGCCCATTGAATTTTTATTAGTTTATCGGTCTAAGTAGGAATAAGACTAGAAAAGGAAGTCTTTTCCTTTTACTAGACTATTCACATGAGACCGATAGGAAGGAATAAAGCCAGAAATGTTTCTCTGGCCTGGGGTGGGGGATCCCTTTTTCCTCTTTTTCTCTCCAATAAACCCTAGTATTTCTTGTGGCCGCGAATCTATTGCGAGAGGTGGCTAGACTTTCTCTCTAGTTGAAGGATAATTGAAGATTTGGTTCAATAATACTGTGAGATCTAATTTGATTTATTTGTTTATCTATGAGTATTTATATATTTCCTGCTCATTCATGATTATGATTATTTTATGCGATTAAATAATTGGCCACTATTTAATTGTCGGAATAATCTATAGCCATCTAAAATATCAAATCCGTAATTATTTGATGGTTTTAGTATTTGTGGCGAGTGATATAATTTGATTGCAGAAGAAACTTTCGAATATATGTCACGGGAATATATAATCTAACTTAAATGAATCGAGCTTGGTGTTTATTGGTTAGAATTGGTAGCTTCTCTAATTATTAATGTTGTCAATAGGTTAAATCCTATGAGCTTGTTTTGGGTTGCTTAATTGGCAAGAGAAATAGTCACAGAGCTTGTTGTGGTTATGAAATAGGGTTGCTTATTGAATAATTGATTTTACTGTGGCATCGATGACCATTGTACGTTGGCAGGAGAAAGAATGTCGACTTTGCAGATATGTACAATGCCGTGGCAGCTCGTATTCTATCTTGGAAGAATAAGCTTTTATCCAGTGGAGGCAGAGTGGTGTTGATTCAAAGCGTATTGGCCTCAATGCCGATACACCTGCTAGCGGCTTCGTCCCCTCCACAAGGGGTGCTGGTAGCCTTGGAGAGACTGTTTGCAAAATTCTTATGGTGGTCATCAGACTTTGGCTCCAAGTACCACTGGTTTCGGTGGAAGGATCTGTCCAGGCCGCGGGAGAAGGGAGGGGTTGGTTTGCAGAGCTTGAAGGGAGTTCATGATGCTTTCTCGGTTAAGCTCTGGTGGAAGTTCCAATAGCAGCAGTCGCTATAGGCAGATTTCATGTCTAGAAAATATTGTGTGGGTCTACACCCGTGTTTGGCGGAGGACAGTCAGTGGTGCTCTCCTACGTGGAAGAGGATGGTAGCAGTGCAGCAGGTAGCGGAGGACAACATCAGTTGGGTCGTACGTCAGGGATTGTTGGATTTTTGGCATGACAACTGGTTGGGATCTGGGGCGCTATGTGGCAAGGTGAAGGTCTTCTATAATCATTCGGTCGTGGATTTTGTTGATGGGGGGGGGCCTGGAATGGTGCTATGCTGCATCAGTACTTGGATACTGGGTTGGTTGGAAGGGTTCTCCAGGCTGCTCCCCCTTCTTTCGGGGGCAAGATCGGATGGTTTGGGCTCCTACATCATCTTGCACCTTTTCCACGTCCTCGGCCTATTCCCTCGTCCGCCTGGTGGATAACCGTTCGTGGATTTTCGCCTCTATATGGCAGTCAGGACTCCTCGTTAAGATGTCTTTTTTTTATGTTGAGGCTATTGCAGGGCAGGCTACCGACCATGGACAACCTGGTGAGGTTTGGATTATGTGGCCCGTCTCGATGTTGGTGTTGCCGGGACCCTCAGGAAGAGAGGCTGGAACATGTGTTTTGCTCAGGGGAGGGGGCGAGACTAGTTTGGCGCCATTTTGAGATCCTTCCTGGGGAAATGGAGGGGATGCACACGGTACGCCATATGGTTTGGTTTTGGTGGTTGAGGAGAGGGTCCAGTGTGTTTTTTAAGTACTTGTTTCGGATACTACCATTGGTGATTTGCTGGGAAGTATGGAAGGCGAGGAATAGGGGGTGTTTGAAGGTTGGCGGATGTGGATCAGGGATGTGGTGAACCGGATCATCCAGTTGCTGGGTGAGCTCTTTTAGGCTCGATTCCCAAGATGGTGGTGGTCGGATGCTTCATGGGAGGGTTTGCTACGTGAGGTGGCGAGCCGACGAGAGCGGTGGCTCGCCCGGCCTGTGTGTTGGATGCCGCCGCAGGGTGGATGGAAGTTGAACTCAGATGGGCGCTCTCGGGGGAACTCGGGTGCGAGTGGAGGGGGTGGGCTGGTGTGGGATTGCCATGGGGACTTTGTGTTTAGGTACTCAGAGTGCTTTGGTACATTGACCAGTCTGCAGGCAGAGTTGCGAGTGCTCCGCGTAGGAGTTCAACATTGTATTGCCTGGGGGTACCTGGAGCTACATCTGGAGGCCGATTTGCTTACTCTCATTCGGATCATCCAAGGGGCGAGTGATTGCCCATGGGACCTGCAGAGGGAGCTGGATGATCTACTTCAGTTTAAGCAGTTCTTCCGGTCGATATCTCATTGTTACAGGGAAGCGAACGCTCCGGCAGATCGTTTGGCAAATTTGGGTGCTGACTCGAACGGGAGACAACTGTTCCATACAATGTTAGACCTACCTTGACTGGTCCGGAGGGATATTCAGATGGAAAAGTCGGGTTTTCCATCTTTACGTAGAAGAGTTGTGGGATATATGTGACTGTGAACCTGGTGTACGCATGCTTGGCTATTAATAAAATTATCATTCGTTTAAAAAAAATATATTATCTTCACAAAGAAATAAATCACCCAATCCCTGTGGATACGACCCTACTCACTGCTATGCTCGAATTCATATTTTTGGAGTAGAAACTTTTATTTTTACTGGTTTGACAAGCCAACAAATTTTGGCGCCGTTGTCGAGGACTGGTGCTTTATTGATTTATTTTTTTTGATTTATTTTTAATTTTAAATTTTCCCTTATTCTAGTACTAGTTTATGACTAACTATACTCAACAGTTTGGTGATAGACAGGATTTCATTCACAGGAGGGTTAATAATGTAGGTATTTCTTCTATTGATGAACGTTTACATTTTCTCGCTTTTCTTGTAGAAAAGTTGGTTGTAGGGCAAGTACAACAAATAGAAACTTGTAGGGCAAGTACACCAAATTTTTAAGGTATTTTGTTTACTATTATTTTTTTTTTGATTAATTTCTTTTACTTTTAGTCTTTTATTTTTTAAGTCATTTTTAACATTTAATTAGACTTTAATCATTTAGTCATTTAATTTTTATTTTTGTTTGTTTCGATTCTAGGGTTTTGAAAAAAAAAAAAGAAAAAAAAAAGAGGGAAAAAGAAAAAGTCAATCAAAGGGACAAAAATAAGACACATAAGCCTACTTTGGGGTTTGAAATCTGGGCCTTTCATCTTAGGTTTAGTTTTCTTTGGGGTGCCTTTAAAATGAAAACAGCCGAAAGAGAGAGAGATGGGGGGAGGTCGGATGAATTTTGGGGGAGCAGCTTCGGCAAGGAAAGGAGAAAAAAGAAAACAAAGCAAACAAAAGAACAGGGTCGCGGAAAAATGAGGAAAAAGGAAGAGTCTTCGCCGAAAGCAAAAGGGAAAATCTAGAATTTAGGGGGAAAAAGGAAACAGAGCCGGCTAAAAAAAAACAGAGGAGTGCTTCGTCAGGGGACGACGAAAAGGCTAAGGAAAAACAGAGAGGAAGGCTACGGAGAAACTGAGAAAAGAATGAAAAAAAAAAAGAAGAAGAAGAAGCAGGCGGCGGCTGAATCCGGAGGAGATGGAGCAAGACACAGCAAAAGAAAAGAAAGAAAAGAAGAATACAGCGACGAGAGGAAAAAAAAGGAAAAACGGGGAGCTGCCGTCAGGGGGCTGGGTCGGAGAGCAAAATAAGAACAAGAAAAAAGGAGAGTTTCGGCCGTGGGCTTGAGAAGCAAATCAGAAAAAAAAAAAAGAACAAGAAAAGAGGGGAAAAAAGGGCTTTCTGGGGGAAGGAAAAATCAGAAAAAGGAAGAAGAAGGGAAAAGGGCTCACGGCGGAGGAACCAGGTGCCAGCGGATTGAAAACGGGGAGAAGAGAAAGAGAAGAGGGGAAAGTGGGCGCAACAACTCCAGTGAAGCTGCTCAAGCTCAATGAAGCGGCTCCAAGCACAGCAGTTTCATGGCCAGAGCCTCTCATCAACTTCTTCTCCACCTGCTCCTTTCCCGTGGATGACTTGAGCAGCGCCAGCAGCGGGGACTTCCAACTTACCAAACCGTCACGACCTCACCGATTTCACCGTCATTGCTTGCAGATCTTCCAAGCAAGAGTCCGGTAAGTTTGTTCTTTTTTAATTTCAGTTCTTCCCAAGCTTCCAAAATGGGTCCGTCGTGGCATTATTTAGTGCAATTTGCCTGTTAATTAGCTTAAGTTTCTGAATACATGTGCTTATTTGCTGATTGGACTGAAATCTTGGGTTGCTGGTAAAATTTTGGGGCGGGTTATAGATTCGTTTGAGCAGAGATTAGCTACAATTTTGTGTGCCCATTTGGTGTTCGATGAAATGCCCAATTGAAATTTCTACTTGAAAAATGACTTGTCTGCATTTTTGCATGTGAAGAAATGAATATCCGGCAAGTCTAATGCTTGTCAAGGCAGAATGGACAGTTTTTGAGGGATTTTCGATATGCTTGTGTTTGTGCCTTTTCTGTTTTCTTTTTCTTCTTTCTCTGTTTCCTATCCCTTCCCGGGCATGAATCTGGTTTCCATCCTGGATCGGTGTGAGAGGGAGTGTTATGGGTTTCATTGTATGATTACGAATGGTTAAAATTGTTACCAAATTTGGCATGTCTCTGCTTGCGAAGAAAACTGAAATGGCCGCTGATGTGTTTTTGATCTTCAATGGTTTAATGTTCTTGATTTGGTTGTATTAATCAAAAGGGGGTTGTGATAATAAAAGGGGATTGTATTAATCCGAATCTCAGGTTTTAATTTGGGGTTGTGCATGATTTATGCACTGAATCAGCTAACAATTGTAAAACAAAAAAATGATAAGAAGCTTCGAATGAATCTGCGTTATGATGTTTCATTGGGGGTCACTCCCTTCTTGTGCTGCTTGTATAATCTTGATGTTAGAGTTCAATGGTAAAAGGAGTAAGTGGGGGATTTTGTTTTTTGCTAATTTGAAAGTTGATTGAGAACAAACCCAGAGGAAAGCTCGCGGATGTAAAATTGCAGAAGGTAGCATAAGAAGAGGAAAGTTTCTGTGAAGCATGAATCAATAAGTTTCTGAATTTTTGCAATCGACCCCAGACCTTTGGTGAAATCACATTCAAGCCCACATAACTTCCAGATCTTGTTCAATTAAGTCATGATTTAATCGTAAATTGACCCTGGACGTTGCCTTTCTTTAATTTCAACCCCAAAGTCTTCATGATTCTTCCAATCAAGTCCCTATTTTGTTGTGATTGAACCCCAAGTTCCCTCCTTATTCTGCTGTGGCCCAAAATCTGGAAATTGAACTAATTTTGCCCTTTTAAGTTTAACCCTCTGTTTGCACATTTTATGTGACTTTTTGGATAGATTAATTCTTGATTTTAGATCATAATTGTGGCTTAATATTTTTTGTTAATTTGTTTATGTTATTGGGTTTAGTATTATGGTTTAGGTTTTTTTTGGGTAATTATATTTGATTGGGCTTGTAATAAGTGGATTTAGTTTATTTTTCTTTTGGGTTTTGGTTTGGGCCAGAGAGCTAAGGCCCATTTGTTTGGTTGGCTATTTTTGGGCCAAAATAATACACTAGCCCGCTCTTTTGCCTTGGACTTTTGTTTGGTTTTGGGGGGGCTTTAGACCAAGAAAATGGAAATAGCCCAATGGCCTGTTTTGCCAAGAAACCTGATAATGAAATTTCATTCCAGTCCCCTGACTTTCGAGTGTTTTCACTATGGCCCTAACAACTTGTAACTTCCTTCCATTGAGTCCCTAATTTAATTGCAAATGGGTCCCCAAACTTTATTTTCCTTTAATTTTGACCCCAAAACTTGGTTAATTTTTGCAATCAAGTCCTTTTTTTCTTTTGACTTCTTAAATGTGAGTTGTTTATATGATTTAAGTGATTCAATTTCACAATTCATTTTTATCTTTTATGATTATTTGTTAATTAAACTGATGCCTTGACCTTTTCTTTGTATTTTGGAGGGTAAATAAGTGACTTTACTTCGTTAGAGCCCCAATTCAAGGGAGGTACACTCTATCCTCTTATTCTTTACATTATTTGACCATATGTGCCCTATGTGATGTTACGTGCTTAATTGCATGCTTCTTAAATGTTTTATTATTTATTGATTGATTTATTTATTTCATTTATTTATTTATTCGCTTTATTGGCTTTAGTTTGTATATTTATTTTTAGTTCAATTTTGATCATTTGAAAGGCACTTGAATGCCAAATTTGTAATAGTTAGGTATTTATTCTGATTATTCATTTTTCCCCCGTTAGATTGTAGTAGGCTTCCCCCCGAATGTAATAGTTAGGGCTTTATTTGCTTTATTTGCCTTGTGTGTTTTTGCATGCCTATGTGTTACGTGTTACCGCTTTCTTAGGACCTTGCATCTAGATAAGCATGCTTATGTGCTATGTGTTATGTGAAAATACGTGCCTTGCATGTCTACTTGTTTTTATTTATATTTGCTTATATAGATGAATGTACGTCACCGTGGCTAGTCCAATACTAGTCATGGTCTTCCTCTTGAACTCTCGCAAGTCCAATGCTTGTGAAAAAGCGTTAGTGAAGGGCTAGTCCAATGCTAGACCCATTAGGGCCATCCCCGCGCTAGCACATACTTGCTTGCCTTCATTACATCTTCATTCATTGTTTCCTTTTAGTTTTACACTTTGCATGACCCTTCACTCCCTTTCCCTTACATATTTAGGATTACATTTTCATTTAGATTAGTTCATTTGCTTGTATAGGTTAGGGAGTCACTCCCTTGAATATGGGATATGGACGAGTTTGGCTTTCTAGTCTTAGCACGCGAGTATGGGATATGGACGAATATGGGAAAATTGAGTCACGGACATTAGTCTCCCCGTACCCGTCTTGCTTGCATTCCTCTGGGTTCATGCATTTCATTTATCCACTATCACATGCACTTTTACTTCATATTCTATCCTTTTTCCACATTTTCACTTCACACAACTTTTGCACGTTTTCACTCTGCCACCTACACTTTATATACTACTATCACTTTTACTCACCTTACTTTGCACATCCATTTGCACATTTCCACTTACACACTATTGTTTTTATTATGATTATTATTATTATGATTATGATTATTATTATTATTATTATGATTATTACTTTTTCACTTCACGCAAACTCATATTTTCACATTGCATACATTCATTCCACTCATTTTTACGTCATTAGCATTATTCGTGACCTCTCCAAAGAGTCATTATTGGGCATCACAATTAATGTGATTGGCACCATTCAAGTTTTGAAGAGAAATTTTGCCCCCCCCGATGTCCTCCTAGGTCTAGGGTTTTGCATTCATATAGTACATCCAAATGTGATAAATTCTTTGGTTAAAACGAGAAAATCTTTGACTAAATCACGCAACTAGCCTTGACTAGGTCGAAGGGGTGCCTTGGATTTCATTCTTGCCTTCCCCTTCGTCAAATGTGACTCCCGGACCTTTTTCGTTGGTTTACGTAGATTAGGAGTCGTTTAAAAGGGGTTTCTTTCTATCTTTTTCCTTTAAAAATTTCATTTTAGGTGACTTGGTACACCTTAACTCTATGCCAAGTGGCGACTCCGATTTTTATTTCGAAAACCCTTTTTAAGCTATATTTTGGGTCAAATCGTCGCATTTTCAAGTCCCATTTAGACCCACTTTCTTTGTAAATCAAAAATCCTTTTTTCAAATCAAAAATTCACTTTTTAAACCATTCATTTATTTATTTTTCTTGTAAAAAATGGGGCGCGACAGCTGGCGACTCCACTGGGGACCTAGAAAGTCCGAGCAAATTTGATTTAGTCAATCTTTTTCTTCTTTTAACCTTTTCATATATCGCATTTAGATGTTTAGGGTTGCATTTTTCCTTTTTTAGGATTTTGCATTTCGCGCGTATCAACTCACTCCCTCACACATTTGCGTACGATTGATTTGATGGATGAATAGTTTATTTATGTAATTTCGCGCTTTGCATTGCATTTGGGTGAGGGACATACCCTAGAGCCTCGCGTTGGTTCTTGATCACTCCCCTCCAAACGAGTACTAGCATACGTGCATACGCTTTAATTATTTACCCCTCATTTATTTTTCTTTTAGTGGCTTGTCACGCCACTCCACCCTGTTAGGATTTTAGGCGACCCACTTGGACGTGTGATCGCGACACGACATGTGCGTAGCACGATCCGAGGGGTCACTCAATCTTCCGCTTTAAGCTTTGGGTTGATAGCCTTTAGCTTTTAGCCGAAGGTTGAGGATTTTTTTATAGATTCACTCAGACATGTAGCCGTAACACGACGTGTGCGTAGCAATGTCTGGGGAATCGCTCGAGCCACAAACAAAGAACCTTGGGATTGATGACCTTTGGTTTCCAAGTCTGAAGGCTCGGGGACCTAAAGCCTATCGAGTCTAGATGCATTAGTGAGCCAATACCTCATGCATCCATGATAGTTTGCCTAGGGTAGAGTCTGCCTTACCCTATTAGGGACACTATTCACGAGGGGAGGGATCCAACCCCCCTTTCTTTTTATTGCTTTACCTCTTTATATTACTTTGCTACAATGTGTTATGTGTATGTGTTGTGTCGCGCTCCACTTTTTGAGTGTGTGAGAATAGTGTGTGGAATATGTATGTGAACGTGTGTGAAAATAAAAGACCGTGGGACTTGAGAATGCGACGATTTGGCCAAACAAAATTCAAAAAGGATTTTTGAATGGAAAATGGAGTCGCCACTTGGTATAGAGTTAGGGTGTACCAAATCACCAAAAAGTGATTTTTGGAAAGCAAAGTAAACAAACCCCTTTTTAAGAACTTTTAGGTCTACGTAACCAAAGAAAGGGATCGGGGGTCACATTTGATAAGGGAGAAGGCAAAGGCAAAGCCTAAGGCACTCCCTCACTCTAGCCAAAGCTAGTTGCGTGACTTAGCCCCTCTTTTTCTAATTTTTCCTACCCAAAGTATGTGTTGCATGTTGGATATGACTAATAGATATGGCAAAAATGCAATCCTAAATCTAAAATGTCTCTTATGAGGCTTTTTGGTCCCAATCACATGGATTGTGATGGCCAATAAGGAAAACTCTCATAGAGGTCACGGGTGATGCAAATGAAGACTCAAGTAGGCGTGTTAGTGTGCAAATGTAAGAAAAGTGCAAGTGTGCAAGTTGAGAAAATAAAGGTGTTTGTGTGCTAGTGGATGAAAATATAATAGTAGATACATATAAGTGCAATTGGATGCAATTTGTGAGGTGGAAAATAAATGATAAAAGAAGAAAAATGTGCAAACATGGCATGTGGATTGAGAAGAATATAAGTTGTGAGAAAATGTGAATAAAAGAGTGAGGAAGTGATATGATAAGAATGAGAGTGCATGAACCTAGAGGAATGCATCAAGTCGGGTACGAGAATGACTCCTAATTTCACGACTTTAATTTCCCCTTTGATTAGAAGGAAGAACTAGCGTGCTAAGGCTATTTTGTAGCCACACTCGCTCGTTTCCCTTATCGAAAGGGGACTCTCAAGCAAATGTACCCTATAACTAGCATGAGGATGCAAAAACCTAAAATGAAGGGGAAAGGATTGGAGGAGCATGCCAAATGCTAGAAAACTAAGAAAAATGCATGAAATGTAATGAAACATGCAAGTATGAACTAGCGAGGGAAATCCCTAAGGGTCTAGCGTTGGACTAGTCCATATCTATGAATTCCTACTAGCGTTGGACTAGTGAAAAACGGGACAATGAGCCACAACTAGCGTTGGACTAGTGTGGTAACGTGCATTCATCCATTACATTCATCTATGACTATAGAAAGCAAGTAGACATGCCAATCACCTATAAACACGTAGCACATAACACTTAGCATGCTCGACTAAATGCAAGAGCCTAATAAAGCAAATTAACACGTAGCAACAAAAGCAAGCAATCAATCTAATGAACCTATTACATTTGCTAACTAAAACAAAAGGGGAAGGGGAAAAATGGACAAAAATGCTCTCCAAACCCTATCTATTACAAGCCAAGAGGTGTACATACCCCATAAAGAATAACTTGATAAAACAAAAGCAAATGAATAAATGAAAGGAATTAAGGAAAGGCAAGGAAAGCAAAGTAGACATGCAATTCTCACTTAGCACGTTGGATCACATAGGAGAGACAAAAAAGGGATAAAAGAAGTTATATCTCCCCCGTTTGTGATGCTAATAAAGTGAACAAGATTTAACTTGGGCTAGAGTTCCCCAAAGAAAGGGATAATTTGGGCTAAAACCATCAAAGCAAAGGATTAATGCACCAATTTAGTGGTAAAATGTAAATAAGCCAATTTGAATCCACCAAATCATTGAATCCTTCTTCAATTGCAACTTAAAAATGATCAAATAATGTATAATTTCCAAGCAAAAGTGAAGCATTGATCAAATTTCTGAAATAGAAAAATGACTAAGGACCCAATAGCAACCATTAATCAATCAATCAGGGCCAATTGAAACATTTCAGGAACTTTAAGGGTCCAAGAGCAAAGAAGGTCAAGTAATCACAAATAATCACATAAGTGTTAAAGCATTTAAACAACTTAAACATCCATGTTCGCAGAGCTGAGGCCTAATTGAATGGAAAAAGGAAGTTTGAGGGGTCAATTTGATTGATTTTTCCAATTATTTGGGGCACAGTGGAACAATGGGAGACTTGGGGGCCAAAGTGCAATTTCTGAATTCCTTGTGCATGCATGTTACGTAGAAACTTCCTTATGCAACATTCATTCAAAACCTTCAGCAACTTCAAGCTTTCAAATGTAGATTTCAGATAGACTTCAAACAAAAACCCACACAGACCATCACTCAACACCACTTGATAACTGGACACTTTGATTAACACAACCCAAACATGACCATTAAACCCCTGAAGATCAAATGAAAACCAATGAAGAACCAAATGGAAGGGATGTGCAGCAAGGGGAATGCAAAAAAAAAAATACTACCATTCTTTATGCAAGATTTCTTCCTCAACCGAGGCATATCCGTGCAAAATGATTCCAACCAAAACTCAGGTGTAACAACCTCAATCCATTACTTACCATTAACCAAAATACATTTACACGTCCAAGATTGTAAAAAAAAAAAACAGCTAGTCAAGAAAAATGCAGCAAAAGTGTTTCAAAAGAGATTCAAGTAGTGCTATGGCTGCAATGAACGGGCTTGCCATGTTGTAGATTGCAATGGCTTTGCACTTGCTACGAGTTGTATATAATCAAACAGCTAAACAAACCAGTAAATCAAGCAAAACCAAGACATCAATCGTCAAACTTCAGCGTCAAAAATAATAAAAGAAAAGCTGCTGCAACAAGCCTGCAGCTTCCAAATCCATCGCAACAGCTTTTTTACACAATTCCATACCAGAAAACAAAACAAACTCAAATCTTCAAACACTTTCCTACTTCACAAGCATAAAACTTTTGGTTCAAACATATAAAATTATGCAGCCTCCAAACGAGATTACTCACATCATGCTCCAACTGCGGGCAAGCAATCATTATAGCAAAAAAAAACCTTCTATCGTTATTGCATTCAGCCTAGGTTTACCCATGTAAAGAAAAACTCAAACAAGCCCTCACCGTAATGATTCCAGCCCTTCTATAATTGCATTTCCACGTGACATCGCCCAATTCCAGAAATTCAAAACATATTGCTAACCACAGAAACTCGTAACGAGCAGAAAAGAAAGAAAGTTGCGGCGAACAGGAACAAGATTCATCGAAAGTTATTGCCTTTTTAATGGTAACTCCTGGTCATTGAACCTTCATTTATCCTAAAGCTATTAAATACACATGAATCTCTCAAAAACATCAGGACCCACAGAAAGATGGATCAACAGAAGCATGTACAAGGAAAGAACAAAACAGGTGCGATGAATTCAAACCTTCATGAAACGAAACTGGATTTACCTCAGGAGAAAAACACGCTGTTTCTGTAAATGAAAGATCCACGAGATGCCTTTTTTTTACTCTGATGAAGTAGCTCCTCCCTTCCAGCTCTCGGGTCCCTACTCAAACCTCCGCCGCTGCTTCCTACTCCCCCTTTTCTGTTCTCGATTTTCTTTTCTTGCTGCCCGACAAACCTAGTTTTTCTAGCCGTCACTCCCTTTTCCCTTCTGTTTTCACTCGTCCCAACTCTTAGCCCTCAGATTTTTACTTCCTACTTCCACTCAGCCGTCCTCAGCCTCCTCTGTAGCTCTCCCTTTCGTTTAGTTTCCTTAGCCCCTGTTTACTCTCTCAGCCGTCACCTTTTTTCTCCTTCTTTTCTTTTGCTAAACTCCAACCTTTTTCCCCAGTCCTCTCTCTCTCAGTTATCCGCCTTTCCTTCTGGTCTCTCCCTCTTTTCCTGGGTTCTCTAGCCGTCATGCCCTTTTGCTTTTATATGGGAAACCTATCCCCTAAACCCTCACCTCAAAGGTGAGGATGAAGGGTTTCTTCCTACCTTAACCCCAGCCATCCGATCCATTCAGCCCCGCATCCTCTTGTGAAAAATGATATTTATGCCGCATGCATGTGCGGCTCTTTTTCCCTTTTTTTTTTAAATAATAATAATACCAAAATAATATTTTAAATAAAAGTCAGATAATAAGAAGAAAACTCAGAATAAAAGATAGAAAATAAAATGTCTAACAACAAATTATGTTTGATTAATGATTTTCTTTTTCCTTTTTTCCTTCTTTTTTCCTTTTTTTCATTTTTCATATTTTTCCCAAGAAAACATTGAATTAAAAAAAACAACTAAATCATATTTTTTTGAATGCTTTTCCTTTTTCTTTCTTTTTTTTTTCGAAAAATTCTATGCTAAAATGACTTAAAACAAAAATAAAAGACTAAAAGTAAATAAAAACTAACATGAAAAATAAAAGTAATAGTAAATAAAAGTACACTAAAATTTTGGTGTCTACAGTTTGCCCCTCTTTGTCTGAGTTTTGGAAAAACTTGTGACAAAAAAGTAGACACAAAATACTTACCTGTGTTATTCGACCACAAAATGGTTCCGACGGACAGGAATTTGAGATGGAACTTACCCGAACATGAATTTAAAACGGGAATGACCCGAACAGGAATTTGAAACGGGACTGATCCGAACAAGAAATTTAAAACGGGATTGACCCGAACAGGAATTTAAAACGGGACTGACCCGAACAGGAAATTTAAAACGCAATTGACCCGAACAAGAAATTTAAAACAGGACTGACCCAAACAGAAATTTAAAACGGGATTGACCCGAACAAGAATTTAAAAGGATGAAGTGAAGTGAAATGAAGGGTTAATGGGACTGACCCCTGTCTAACGATAAGATGTAATGCACATTAGTGGGACTGACCCATGTTTAATGGCAAAGAAAAATGAAAATGCACACTAGTGGGACTGATCCACGGTTAGTGGCGAGGAAAGTGAGATGCACACTAGTGGGACTGACCCACGGCTAGTGGCAATGTAAATGAAAGGCGCACTAGTGGGACTGACCCAACGGCTAGTGGCGAGGAAAGTGAGATGCACACTAGTGGGACTGACCCACGGCTAGTGGCAATGTAAATGAAAGGCGGCTAGTGGCAGTGTAAGTGAAAAGCTCATTAGTGGGACTGACCCAACGGATAGTGGCGATGCAAATGAAAGGCGTACTAGTGGGACTGACCCAACGGCTAGTGGCAGTGCAATGAATGGCTCACTAGTGGGACTGACCCAACGGCTAGTGGCGGAGTAAAAAAATGCTTACTAGTGGGACTGACCCAACGGCTAGTGGCGGTACAAAATGAAATGCTCACTAGTGGGACTGACCCAACGGCTAGTGGCGAGTAAAAAGTGCTCACTAGTGGGACTGACCCAACGGCTAGTGGCGGTACAAAATGAAATGCTCACTAGTGGGACTGACCCAACGACTAGTGGCAGAGTAAAAAAAAAAAAAATGCTCACTAGTGGGACTGACCCAACGGCTAGTGGCGGAGTAAAAAAGTGCTCACTAGTAGGACTGACCCAACGGCTAGTGGCAGTGCAAAATGAAATGTAAAACGGGATATTCCAGTATACTCCCCTAAAAACAAACCGAACTTTTGCCCCCAGTAAGAATTAGGTTTTTGCATTTGAACCAATAGTTGATTCTGCCTTGCCATGTTATTGCACCATTTGACCAAACTTGCTTGCGACGTATTTCAATCCGCCTTTATTCATTTGGAGAACACCTTTTGATACCGACTTCAGTGCGAGGTGTAATTGTTTTCATCCATGCATAGAACTTTTCTGCAAAAGAGAAAATACAAAGAAATCGCTCTCATCATTTGATCCGTTTGCCTTTGAGAATCGTGTAAACATAAGTCTTTTGATGCCTTCGTCAAAGTTGGCTGCGGCACCTGACTTAGTTGGATATGTCATTTCAAGCGTCTCTACTTTTCCCATACTGATCGGGTATGTGTTTCGCCATATTGTGAAGCCTGCGTAATTGGCTTTGCTGGCCCTTAACCATTTTCAAGAGATGATTGAATCCACGTATGTTTCGAATAAATCACGGGGTTGTTATTCACCAAAATTCGATGACCCAAAAATGATACATGCAATGTAGCTTCACATTTCATGCATGAATGAATATGCAAAAGAATGTAAAACATGACCAACTGTGCTTAATCCTACAAAATGCCATGAAATTGAGGAAAAAAAAGGTTTCATAAGAATGTACTTACAAAAGAATATTTTTACAAAGTGAACACAGTTTTGGCCAACAGATGTCACATTCGAACCTCCGGATATCTTTGTTCTGGAATTCAATATTGACGGAAGTATCACAAACATGAGAAAAAGTCTAAATGAACCAAGTCACCAGCTATTCCTTCTCGTGCTCGTCTTGTTGAGAAAACCTGCCTTGGCGCCCTTTCGGGTTTTCACCAAGGTTGCCCCCACCCTTTTTGTTTTTGTTTTGTCTTTTTTCTTTTCTTCTTTTTCTCATTTTCCTTTGAGGTGCCCTTTCGGGTTTTCACCTAAGGAAGCAATGGAAGAGCTCGACCATAATCGACTCAGGAATGTAAGTTGAAGATTCCTGGCATCAGTAAAATGCGCTTCCCTTATAAACTTAAGCGAAGGCATTATGGACATCACTCGCCAGTTGATTAGCAAACTTCCCAATAGAAATACAGCAAGCGACGAAAGCCAGGACTTTGGGCTTTTAAAATGAGGTCAGGTGGGGTGTTTTCAAGAAAAGTTAAGGCTTGAAAGCAAATTTTGATGAGAGAGGTGTGACATGACTTGAGATTGCATCATTTTGAGATTATTTCCAATTTTTGAACGAAACCGAGGAAAATTTGACCCCAGTTTGATTAAATTTCTCTCTTTACATTTTTCATTGCATTTCCTCACTTTTGCATTTTTTTTAAACTAAATTTGCCCCAGTGTGGGGTTTTCTGCTTTCTTTTCTTTTCTTTTGATCATCTCTCAAAATAAATTTGCCCCAGTGTGGGGTTTTCTTTCTTCTTTTCCCTCTTGATCATCTTTTCTCAAAATAAATTTGCCCCAGTGTGGGGTTTGCAATTCTCAGGGGCTGCCAAATGAAAATTATTGTTCTGATAGCTCAAAGGGGATGACTAGGGATGAAATGTTTTGATTGGAAAGGAAGATGGCCTGACTTTTGTTTCGCCCCTTACATGATTTCCAAAAGAAATTTGCATAATCAAAAATAAAAATTTCTTACACATGTCTGAGTTGATAGGTTGAGGGAATGTTTGTCCATCCATCTAGAACAAATGTTCCGCTCGACAACACCTTTTGAACGACCAATGAGCCTTTCCATTTTGAAGCGAATTCGTCTTTGGCTTCATCTTTCATTGGCAAAACTCATTTTAACTCTTTGTCCCCTCTTCCAAAGGATTGGTGGCGGACATAGGCCATGCGTTGTGGTAACATTGGCCATGGCACATGGCATTCAGCTGTTTTTCATCAATCAGAATCAATCGTCGGTGACGCTGCTTTAACCAATCAGCTTCGAACTTGGCAGAGAAGGAATTTTCTCAATGAAGGGATTTTCTCAATGAAGGCTTTTTCAATGAAAGGATTCTTAATGAAGATATTTCCTTAATGAAGGGGTTTTCTCAATGAAGGGGTTTTTTAATGAAGGGATTTTCAATGAAGGGATTTTCAATGTGCGGTTTCATCGAATTCCAGAACAGTGATATTCAAAGGGTCAAATAATTTCATTTTTGGCCATCTTAAAAGAATTAAAAAATCAGGACAATAATCAAATAAATAAAACAAATTGTGTCTTTCATGAAACTCCAAGTTAAAGCGGAAATAAGTCAAAAACTCAATTGCAAAAGATACTTTCATTAAGCTATTCACATATGCAAGAAACAGTTTTCATGAACTTTAGTGAATGACAACCCCTAGATTTACCGAAATTCCCTTCAAGAGGGAAAATACTCTGTCATCCAAATTGTGCAAAGCTCCTTCAGGACTTTCAAATTTCGTCATTAGAGGTAGATGCCTCGAAGGTGTCTCTGTGCTTGGGAAAGGGGTTTGTACTTACACTCGGACCTTGTTCACTCTTTCCTCTTAGCACTATTTCTCTTGCCTCGATCATGTCTTGGACTTTGTTCTTAAGTGCTCTGCAGTCGGTGGTTGGGTGGCCAGGTGCTCCCGAATGATAGGCACAAATGGATTGTGGATTGTATTCGGCAGGAACGCCATGAGGGTAAGCTGGAGGGGGAGTTACGCCGATTTTACCAGCGGCTTTTAATTGTTCATACAATTGGTCTAGAGGCCTACCAAGATTAGTAAAAGTGCGATAGCGATTTTGCCTTTGGGGTTCAGTGGGTTGAGGGTAATTATGGATGGGTCTATTTGATGGAGGAAATTGTTGATTGTAGGGAGGCCGGGGTTGAACTTGTTGAAAGTTAGGTTGAGACACTTGAAAAGGGGCTCTAGGCGGGTTGGTGTAATTTGGGCGAGATCGGGAATGGTTGATATTGGTGTTGTAGACCAGGTGGGGGTTTGAATAGTAAGGGTAAGGTCTTGAGTAGGTGGGGTATTGTCGAGATCTAGGTCTTGGGATAGGGTTTCGATCCCAGACAAAAGCAATTTCCCCCTCTTTCTTTTTAAGTTGCGAATTCTTCCCACTATTCCCCTGTCTTTGCAAGGCATCCAACTGGGATTTGAGGGCAGAGATATTAACAATCTTCCCAGCTTTCACGAAGTCATCGTACTCCTCAAGTTTATTAACAATGGCAGCGAACGAGTATCCAGTCATGCGGAAAATTTCTTCAAAATACGGCGGGTCATATGCTTTAATGAAAGTGCGTATGATTTCGTCCTCAGTCATCGGTGGCTCGACTTTTGCAGCTATTTTTCTCCACCTCTTGGCATAAGTCTTGTGATCCTCGGAGGATTTTCTTTTTGTTCCTTCCAACGTGGTTCGTGTCGGAGCCAGCTCGCAATTATACTCGTATTGCCTTACAAAAGCATTGGATAAGTCAATTCAGGTTTTTACTTCTTCGGGCTTCAAATTTGAGTACCAGTCGAGTGCATCCCCCTTCAGACTTTCTGGGAACAACCTTAAAGGCAGATTCTCATCGTCTACGGGTTTTTCCAACTTGTTAGCAAACAGTCAGAGGTGTGTTTTGGGATTACCCGTCCCATCGTACTTTTTAAACTTAGGGGTTTTGAACCCCTCAGGCAATTGCACATTTGGAAAGAGACAAAACTCATCGTAATCCAGGACTCCTTGCTTGTTCAACCCCTGACTCTTTCTCATAAACTCATCAAAACGGTCAAGGCGTTTGAGCAGCTTTATATCAACGGGAGCGGAAGATTCCCCCATTTCTGGCTTGGTTTGAACAGTGTGCTCCGGCACCACAGGCTCTGCGGTAGTCTGATAAAAAGCTTGTGGATCCGGAGGCATGCTTGGACCACCTTGACCACCTTGAGGCTGAAATCCTTGCCCATAGGGAGGATAGAACGGAGGATTTCGAGTGTAAGTATACTGCGGGTTGAAAATTCCCTCAAAAGTGGTCTGAATTGGAGGAATGACAAATGGTTCGGTTTCCGGTTGTTTGATGGGCGGAGGCTCGGGCTGCACTCCACTACTAATGAGCTCGTCGATCAACTTCTTTTGGGCGGCCATTTCAGATGCCATTTCCCCAAATTTGGTGAGTAATTCAGTCAACTGAACCCCGGGACTTGCGGCTTCCGGCTGGGTAGTTACAGCGGTCTTATCAGACGATTCTGGCTGAGTACTCATGTCTACACGATTCCTTTGGACTCGACCACGGGATCGTGTTATGATGGGGTTTCGACGAGAAGCTATGTTTAAATATTACCTGAAATTTTTGAAAGATTGCCTTTAGATTTAACCCTCGCTTAACTATTCCAATAAAAATAAAGAAAAGGAAAAGAAAAAGGCAAGAGTTAGTAGATATCCAAAAAAATTCGGATGTATGTCCTATGGGGGAACCCTTTTTGTGTCAAGAGTAGGCCTAGAATGATGTAATCCTCTGAGGTAGGCACTATACCATACCTGATGGATCCGATCAACTTATTTGAGTGAAAAATGATTTGAAAAATTTGGCCAATTTGGAGTGAGAAGAAACATTCGTCCTAAAAATGAGGACAAAGTCCAAGTGGATTGCTTACTTTGATCGACCCAGGATATGTGAAAAAGAGCTTACTCTTGAAAGGATTGCAATGCCTCGACTAATTTATTCAGTGAATTTTAGACTTAAACCCTAAAAAGGAATAAGCGGATCGAGAGGATAGGATGAAATTGATAAATTATTCAAAATTGACTAGATTACCTTAAAAGGGTAAAAGGGTCAAATGCATTGCATGAAATTTGATTATTTATTCAAAATTGAATGGATAACCCTAAAAATGAATTAAACTAATCAAATGAAATGAATGAAATCAATTGATTAAGTGAAATGATGATTTATTCAAAAACGACCAAATTGCCCTAAAACTAGGCGAATGGTCAAATGGAACGGATGATTGATTCAAAATTGACTAGATTACCTTAAAAAGGGTAAAAATGGTCAAATGAAATCGGACGACTTATTCAAAATTGATTGAATTGACCTAAGAATGGGTAAACTAATCAAATGGTTTAAATGAAATTAGTGATCTTATTCAAAAATCGACTAGATTGCCCTAAAATGGGTAAACTTGTCAAATGAATTCAAAATCGACTAGGTTGCCCTAAAAATGAACAAATTGATAAAATGGACTGGATGAAATTGATGAACAAAATAGTCCAATGGATTGAATGAAATTGACAGCTTATTTTTAAAAAAATCAATCTATCCATTAGTAGTTCAAAATTTATTGCGATACATTAGTCTATGAGCCTTGAAATAATCAAATTTTGGCCTCAATTCATTTATCGTCTCAACAGTGAGGAAATGTTGGTAAATTTGTTCCAATTAATGTCCTTTACGCCAGGGATTTTTACCAATTTTGATAAAGTGGCCAAAAAGTGATTATTAGACACTCATATTCTAAAGATCGCTCTATGAAAATGATCGGATCCTACCTTACCTTGTGCACTACCCCTTTGGATGGTACAAAAATATAAACGTGCAAGTCTCCTTGGATTAAATATCCGAGACACAAGGCGGTTTAGTCCTATCATGGGATCCCCTAAATGGCATTCCCTTTCTAGGGTTTATGCATGATGCCATTTTATCAAAGCGCGTAAATATGCAGTACACAAATGAAACATGACCTAAAGGGACCCCCTTTTGTATGTCGGGGTGAGCCAAAAATGAAATGTATTCATGTTACGCATGTGAAGCATTAAATTTAAACGTGTCACATCAAACGGGGTAGGTTCCTAGAGAGTGCCATGCCAGGACTCTTATTTCCTAGGGCTAATGAATGCAATGGAGACAAAACCCAAGAAAGGTTAGTTCAATCACATAAATACACATAACACATTGTAGCGAAACAGTACAAAGAGATAAAGCGATAAAAGAAAAGAGGGGTTGGATCCCTCCCCTCGTGAATTGTGTCCCTAATAGGGTAAGGCAGACTTTACCTTAGGTAAACTATCATGGATGCATGAGGTATTGGCTCACTAATGCAGCTAGACTCGATAGGTTTTAGGTCCCCGAGCCTTCAGACTTGGAAACCAAGGGTCATCAATCCCAAGGTTCTTTTTCGGTGGCTCGAGCGATTCCCCAGACATTGCTACGCATACGTCGTGTTACGGCTACATGTCTGAGTGAATCTATAAAAAATCCTCAACCTTCGACTAAAAGTTAAAGGCTATCAACCGAAAGCTTAAAGTGGAAGATTGAGTGACCCCTCGGATCGTGCTACGCACACGTCGTGTCACAATCACACGTCCAAGTGGGTCGCCTAAAATCCTAACAGGGTGGAGTGGCATGACAAGCCACTAAAAGAAAAGTAAAGGAGGGATAAATAATTAAAGCGTATACACGTATGCTAGTGCTCGTTTGGAGGGGAGGGATCGAGAACCAACGCGAGGCTCTAGGGTAATGTCCCCCCACCCAAATGCAATGCAAAGCGCGGAATAAAACAAATACAACATACATCCAAACAACCAATCATACATAGTGAATGAGGGAATAGCTTGATACGCGCGCGAGGAAAAAAGTTCTAAAATGGAAAATACAACCCTAATGTCCAAATGCTAAGCATAAAAAGGGTAGAAAAGGGAAAAAAATAGCCAAATCAAATGCTTGGACCCACTTAGGAAGTCCCCAGTGGAGTCGCCAACTGTCGCGCCCACTTTTTGAGTGTGTGAGAATAGTGTGTGGAATATGTATGTGAACGTGTGTGAAAATAAAAGGCCGTGGGACTTGAGAATGCGACGATTTAGCCAAACAAAATTCAAAAAGGGTTTTTGAATGGAAAATGGAGTCGCCACTTGATATAGAGTTAGGGTGTACCAAGTCACCAAAAAGTGATTTTTGGAGAGCAAAGTAAACAAACCCCTTTTTAAGAACTTTTAGATTTACGTAACCAAAGAAAGGGATCGGGGGTCACATTTGATAAGGGAGAAGGCAAAGGCAAAGCCTAAGGCACTCCCTCACTCTAGCCAAAGCTAGTTGCGTGACTTAGCCCCTATTTTTCTAATTTTTCCCTACCCAAAGTATGTGTTGCATGTTGGATATGACTAATGGATATGGCAAAAATGCAATCCTAAATCTAAAATGTCTCTTATGAGGCTTTTTGGTCCCAATCACATGGATTGTGATGGCCAATAAGGAAAAATCTCATAGAGGTCACGGGTGATGCAAATGAAGACTCAAGTAGGCGTGTTAGTGTGCAAATGTAAGAAAAGTGCAAGTGTGCAAGTTGAGAAAATAAAGGTGTTTGTGTGCTAGTGGATGAAAATATAATAGTAGATACATATAAGTGCAATTGGATGCAATTTGTGAGGTGGAAAATAAATGATAAAAGAAGAAAAATGTGCAAACATGGCATGTGGATTGAGAAGAATATAAGTTGTGAGAAAATGTGAATAAAAGAGTGAGGAAGTGATATGATAAGAATGAGAGTGCATGAACCTAGAGGAATGCATCAAGTCGGGTACGAGAATGACTCCTAATTTCACGACTTTAATTTCCCCTTTGATTAGAAGGAAGAACTAGCGTGCTAAGGCTATTTTGTAGCCACACTCGCTCGTTTCCCTTATCGAAAGGGGACTCTCAAGCAAATGTACCCTATAACTAGCATGAGGATGCAAAAACCTAAAATGAAGGGGAAAGGATTGGAGGAGCATGCCAAATGCTAGAAAACTAAGAAAAATGCATGAAATGTAATGAAACATGCAAGTATGAACTAGCGAGGGAAATCCCTAAGGGTCTAGCGTTGGACTAGTCCATATCTATGAATTCCTACTAGCGTTGGACTAGTGAAAAACGGGACAATGAGCCACAACTAGCGTTGGACTAGTGTGGTAACGTGCATTCATCCATTACATTCATCTATGACTATAGAAAGCAAGTAGACATGCCAATCACCTATAAACACGTAGCACATAACACTTAGCATGCTCGACTAAATGCAAGAGCCTAATAAAGCAAATTAACACGTAGCAACAAAAGCAAGCAATCAATCTAATGAACCTATTACATTTGCTAACTAAAACAAAAGGGGAAGGGGAAAAATGGACAAAAATGCTCTCCAAACCCTATCTATTACAAGCCAAGAGGTGTACACATACCCCATAAAGAATAACTTGATAAAAACAAAAGCAAATGAATAAATGAAAAGAATTAAAGAAAGGCAAGGAAAGCAAAGTAGACATGCAATTCTCATTTAGCACGTTGGATCACATAGGAGAGACAAAAAAGGGATAAAAGAAGTTATACCTCCCCCGTTTGTGATGCTAATAAAGTGAACAAAATTTAACTTGGGCTAGAGTTCCCCAAAGAAAGGGATAATTTGGGCTAAAACCATCAAAGCAAAGGATTAATGCACCAATTTAGTGGTAAAATGTAAATAAGCCAATTTGAATCCACCAAATCATCGAATCCTTCTTCAATTGCAACTTAAAAATGATCAAATAATGTATAATTTCCAAGCAAAAGTGAAGCATTGATCAAATTTCTGAAATAGAAAAATGACTAAGGACCCAATAGCAACCATTAATCAATCAATCAGGGCCAATTGAAACATTTCAGGAACTTTAAGGGTCCAAGAGCAAAGAAGGTCAAGTAATCACAAATAATCACATAAGTGTTAAAGCATTTAAACAACTTAAACATGCATGTTCGCAGAGCTGAGGCCTAATTGAAAGGAAAAAGGAAGTTTGAGGGGTCAATTTGATTGATTTTTTCAATTATTTGGGACACAGTGGAACAATGGGAGACTTGGGGGCCAAAGTGCAATTTCTGAATTCCTTTTGCATGCATGTTACGTAGAAACTTCGTTATGTAACATTCATTCAAAACCTTCAGCAACTTCAAGCTTTCAAATGCAGATTTCAGATAGACTTCAAACAAAAACCCATACAGACCATCACTCAACACCACTTGATAACTGGACACTTTGATTAACACAACCCAAACATGACCATTAAACCCCTGAAGATCAAATGAAAACCAATGAAGAACCAAATGGAAGGGATGTGCAGCAAGGGGAATGCAAAAAAAAAAATACTACCATTCTTTATGCAAGATTTCTTCCTCAACCGAGGCATATCCGTGCAAAATGATTCCAACCAAAACTCAGGTGTAACAACCTCAATCCATTACTTACCATTAACCAAAATACATTTACACGTCCAAGATTGTAAAAAAAAAAAACAGCTAGTCAAGAAAAATGCAGCAAAAGTGTTTCAAAAGAGATTCAAGTAGTGCTATGGCTGCAATGAACGGGCTTGCCATGTTGTAGATTGCAATGGCTTTGCACTTGCTACGAGTTGTATATAATCAAACAGCTAAACAAACCAGTAAATCAAGCAAAACCAAGACATCAATCGTCAAACTTCAGCGTCAAAAATAATAAAAGAAAAGCTGCTGCAACAAGCCTGCAGCTTCCAAATCCATCGCAACAGCTTTTTTACACAATTCCATACCAGAAAACAAAACAAACTCAAATCTTCAAACACTTTCCTACTTCACAAGCATAAAACTTTTGGTTCAAACATATAAAATTATGCAGCCTCCAAACGAGATTACTCACATCATGCTCCAACTGCGGGCAAGCAATCATTATAGCAAAAAAAAACCTTCTATCGTTATTGCATTCAGCCTAGGTTTACCCATGTAAAGAAAAACTCAAACAAGCCCTCACCGTAATGATTCCAGCCCTTCTATAATTGCATTTCCACGTGACATCGCCCAATTCCAGAAATTCAAAACATATTGCTAACCACAGAAACTCGTAACGAGCAGAAAAGAAAGAAAGTTGCGGCGAACAGGAACAAGATTCATCGAAAGTTATTGCCTTTTTAATGGTAACTCCTGGTCATTGAACCTTCATTTATCCTAAAGCTATTAAATACACATGAATCTCTCAAAAACATCAGGACCCACAGAAAGATGGATCAACAGAAGCATGTACAAGGAAAGAACAAAACAGGTGCGATGAATTCAAACCTTCATGAAACGAAACTGGATTTACCTCAGGAGAAAAACACGCTGTTTCTGTAAATGAAAGATCCACGAGATGCCTTTTTTTTACTCTGATGAAGTAGCTCCTCCCTTCCAGCTCTCGGGTCCCTACTCAAACCTCCGCCGCTGCTTCCTACTCCCCCTTTTCTGTTCTCGATTTTCTTTTCTTGCTGCCCGACAAACCTAGTTTTTCTAGCCGTCACTCCCTTTTCCCTTCTGTTTTCACTCGTCCCAACTCTTAGCCCTCAGATTTTTACTTCCTACTTCCACTCAGCCGTCCTCAGCCTCCTCTGTAGCTCTCCCTTTCGTTTAGTTTCCTTAGCCCCTGTTTACTCTCTCAGCCGTCACCTTTTTTCTCCTTCTTTTCTTTTGCTAAACTCCAACCTTTTTCCCCAGTCCTCTCTCTCTCAGTTATCCGCCTTTCCTTCTGGTCTCTCCCTCTTTTCCTGGGTTCTCTAGCCGTCATGCCCTTTTGCTTTTATATGGGAAACCTATCCCCTAAACCCTCACCTCAAAGGTGAGGATGAAGGGTTTCTTCCTACCTTAACCCCAGCCATCCGATCCATTCAGCCCCGCATCCTCTTGTGAAAAATGATATTTATGCCGCATGCATGTGCGGCTCTTTTTCCCTTTTTTTTTTAAATAATAATAATACCAAAATAATATTTTAAATAAAAGTCAGATAATAAGAAGAAAACTCAGAATAAAAGATAGAAAATAAAATGTCTAACAACAAATTATGTTTGATTAATGATTTTCTTTTTCCTTTTTTCCTTCTTTTTTCCTTTTTTTCATTTTTCATATTTTTCCCAAGAAAACATTGAATTAAAAAAAAACAACTAAATCATATTTTTTTGAATGCTTTTCCTTTTTCTTTCTCTTTTTTCCGAAAAATTCTATGCTAAAATGACTTAAAACAAAAATAAAAGACTAAAAGTAAATAAAAACTAACATGAAAAATAAAAGTAATAGTAAATAAAAGTACATTAAAATTTTGGTGTCTACATGTTGAACTAACTTTTCTTGGTTTTTGTCTTTATTGCATTCATTCGCCCTAGGAAATAAGAGTCCTGGCATGGCACTCTCTAGAAGCCTACCTCATTTGATGTGATACGTTTAAATTCAACGCTTCGCATGTAACATGAATACATTTCATTTTAGGCTTACCCCGGCATACAAAAGGGGTTCCCTTAGGTCATGTTTCATTTCAAATTGCATATTTTACTGTTTTAATAAAATGGAATCATGCATAAATCCTAGAAGGGAATGCCATTTAGGGGATCCCGTGTTAGGAATAAGCCACCTTGTGTCTCGGATATTTAATCCAAGGAGACTTGCACGTTTATATTTTGTACCATCCAAAGGGGTAGTGCACAAGGTAAGGTAGGATCTGAACATTTTCATAGGGCGATCTTTGGAATATGAGCGTCTAATAATCACTTTTTGGCCATTTTATCAAAATTGGTAAAAATCCCTTGAATGAAGGACATTAATTTGAAGAAATTTACAAATAATTCCTCACTATTGAGATGATAAATAAATTGAGACCAAAATTTGATATTAGAAGGCTCATAGACTAATGCATCGCAATAAGCCGTCAATTCCATTCAGTCCATTGGATCATTTTATTCATCAATTTCATCCAATCCATTTTATCAATTTGTTCATTTTTAGGGCAACCTAGTCGATTTTGAATTCATTTGACTAGTTTATCCATTTTAGGGCAATTTAGTCAATTTTTGAATAAGATCACCGATTTCATTCAATTCATTTGATTAGTTTACCCATTCTTAGGTCCATTCAATCAATTTTGAATAAATTCAAATCATCAGATTCGTTCAATTTCATTTGATCAGTCTACCCTTTTTAGGGTGATCTAGTCAATTTTGAATAAATCATCCGATCCATTTGACCAGTTTACCTATTTTTAGGGCAATTCGGTCGATTTTGAATAAATCATCATTTCACTCGATCTATTTGATCAATTCATTTAGTTTGATTCATTTTTTAGGGTTATCCATTCAATTTTGAATAAATAATCAAATTTTGCATTTGACCATTTTACCCTTTTTAAGGTGATCTAGTCAATTTTGAATAAACCATCAATTCCATCCAATCCCTTTGACATGTTTTTTCCTTTTAGGGTTTAAGTCTAAAATTCACTGAATAAATTAGTCGAGACATTGCAATCCTTTCAAGAGTAAACTCTCTTTCACATGTCCTGTGTTGATCAAAGTAAACAATCCATTCGGACTTTGTCCTCATTCTTGAGGACGAACGTTTCTTCTCACTCCAAATTGGCCAAATTTTTCAAATCATTTTTATCGGATTCATCAGGTATTGTATGGTGCCTACCCTAGAGGATTGCATTTTCATGCTAGGCCTACCCTTGGCACAAAAAGGGTTCCCCCATAGGACATGCATACCGATTCTATAGTTTTGATTACTAACTCAAGGTATTTTTCTTTTGTTTTTCCCCCCCCTGCATTCATGAAAATGTTCCAATAAAGCGGAAATATTTTTTCGATAATCTGATAACAATTTTGATCCGATAAAGTCTGAAAGGTAATACCTGATTCTTGGGCAAACCTTGCAATGAAAACATGAAAGATCCATCTGAAAACTCTAGGCTAAAGTCTCTGAAAGACTTTATAATTATTTTTCAAAGGAAAATTCTGTTTATTTGATTTGTTAACACATTTTGTTCCAAAAGAAATGGAGACAAAAAGTGTATATATGTGGAGCTTTTTAGAAATTTTTCTCTTCTCATTTGTATTGTAATGGAACGAGAACTTTTGTTTTAAACTTTTTTAGTAATAAAGCTTTGGACAATTATTGTTTTGTATATATTCATGTACATTTCATTGTTTATTTTTGCTCATTGGAGATTTCATGATGAATTTGATGAAATAAGACTAAATTGAGATTTTTTCCAATCTCTTGCCTGAAAACTCACAAATGTATACACCAAATTGGAGATCCGAGCTATGCAATAAAAGTGTTCAGAACTAAAAGAGGTCACTCAAAGGACCCAATACGATACCTTTTTCTCTTTCACTGTACAATTGATATTTTGCCCACTTCTATTAACCCCAAAATAAAAATCAGTCACATTGATTGATAAATTGCAAATTAGGGCAACCTCTGCTTGAAAATGTTCACTGTGTCTAATCCGGTTCAATTCACATCTAAGTGAAAGCAAAAATGTGCATTATTCTTATTTGTTCGGAAAATTTGGAATGATACTTCAAGCGTTCATTTCTCTATGTATACAGATTTTATCATTCGCTCTCCCATTTGAGCCTTTATAAGAAAAATTTCGTTTGAAATAAGAGCCTTAATAATCAATGCCCTACATTGGAAGATTTTCAAATATCGAAAGGGGAATGGATTCTCAATGAGCATTTTGTTGCTTTGGTTGTCATGAAGTGTAAGAATGATGTTTTGGCCATCGTTTCTACAACCTAAACACCACTTGTCCCTTGCGTCCTCATTTGAGCTAAAATCGGTGGTTCTTTTCAAAGCATCTATGATCGCACCCCACATTGGGGGGGAAGATTGGAGAATTTTCCAAAACGGAGAAAAGCAAAAATGCTAAAATTAAAAGAAAAGAGGGAATCACAAATTGGAGGAATTTGATTCTACCTGGGTTTCAATTTTTGGGAAAAGAAGAAGAGAAAAGAAAAGGAAGAGTTTTGTCCGCGTGGATCGCCTATGTTTTACAGATGTGGATGAACAAGGGTCTTCCTCAGTCAGTTAATTCAGATACATGCAAGAAATTTCGCAGTAATGAAAGTTTCCTTTCAGAGTTATTGTAAGGAACGGAATAAAAGTCAGGCCCTCTTCTTTTCCAATCAAACATTCTATCCCTAGTTATCCCTTTTGAGCCTTCAAAATAAATTATTTCGTTTGGCAACCCCTGAGTATCACAAACCCCACACTGGGGCAAGTTTGAGTTGAAAAAGAAAAAGTTTCAAGAAGTGAAAAGTAATAATGCAACAAAATCAAAAGAAAAAGAGAAAAGAGAACCTCAATTCAAAAAATAAGTTGGGGCAAATTTTTGTGAAAGTTAAAAAATGGCAGAAGGCCGAAAAATCAAAAGAAGAAAGAAAATAAAAGAAAAAGCCTTAATTGAGTATAAATTGGGGCAAATCCTGATTTAACCCTAAAATAAGGTTGGCGCAACAATGCGATCTCGGATTCTTCAAACCGTTTTTGAAATCCGCTTTCAAGCCTTAACTTTTCTAAACACCCCACCAGACCCCATTACAAAAGCCGAAAGTCCTGACTTCTGTTCTTTGCAATATCTCTGCCAAGAAATTTTCTAATTGGCAAGTGATGCTCCTATACTGATGACAAGAAATTTTTAGATATATTTCTGAATTGATTAGCTGTGAAGTTGACAATCATCTGAAAATCTGCCAGGGCACCTTTGAAAAGAAAAGGAAAGGGAAAAATGAAAAATGAATGAAAAAGATTCGATGGTGAAGTCCCTGGTGAATGATAAGAAAAATGCAAACAAAGTCTGAAATCTTTGAGTTCAAAATATGGACAATGTTGGAAAATGCGATCTTCAGTGCAATACCCTCGAAAATGTTTCCTTTAACTATCGTTTTCCCAGCCGCATTACAAGTTCATAAAGTCCATCGCTGACTTACCCTTCATGACAACCCAAAGTGAGGATTATGCTTATAAGAAATCCATCAATCATTTGTGATCATAAGGGTATAACCAGTTTTCGCGTGTTTAGCTATCGTTTCTACCCAAAATTTTGTAAGCCCATGAAACTTATATGTTGACTAAATTTTCTTAAGAAATAGGGGTGACATACTATTTGCTTTCACTACGATGTGATGTTGAATAGATTACATACCAGTGGGCACAAGAATAAGACAAATCCTGACCTCTCATTTTCCTTAGCCACCTCAAAATCATAAATAAAGTCACTTGATTGGTCCTGAAAGATGAGCCAACAGGAAATGATGACCCATTACCCAAAGCATCGATGCTAAAGCGAGGAAGAAATCTTTTGTAATTTGGCATTATTTTGATAAATTCATCATGAAATTTTTCTGTACGAACCAAGACGTTCAATTTTCTTCACATTATATAGGAAACACAGTTTCTTACTTTGTTCAAATAAATGGAGAGGCATCCAAATCAATTTTTGCAATCAAATGGGCCCATACTGGGGCAAAATTTTTATTTGCAAAATTTCGCAAAAATAAGTCCACACTGGGGCAAATTTTTTATAGTCCACTTGAGGATTTTGTCAAAGAGTCAAGCAAGACTTTCAAATCAATCACACTGCTCTCTCCATGAGTAATAGTTGCAATATTTTAAAATAAAATGCATGTCATACTTTGGCAAGCCCCCTGTGCAGGTACTAATGGCTGAAATCGATAAAGAAGCGTAAGTCAAAATCTTACGAATCAAGGCCTCAAGGAGGAGCAACCATGCCGTAATGCAAATCAATTGATCGGTTGCACAATAATTGGTGGAAATTTGGGCAAAATATTTTTGGAAAAGATTCTCAAAAATCAAACTTGAATTTAATTTCTTATTCTTTGACAAATTTCAACTTATCGAGGATGAAATCTCAACACCCGCCGCGCATCCTTCCATTCCCCATTCTTGACGATCACATTTAATTCACTGATTTCAACCACCGTTAGGATCGAGTCTATCTCACTAACGTGTGCGTTTTTGTTCTACCACCGTTAGCATCGAGTCTATCTCACTAACGTGTGTGTTTTTATTCTACCATCGTTAGCATCGAGTCTATCTCACTAACGTGTGCGTTTATTCAACCACCGTTAGCATCGAGTCTATTTCACTAACGTGTGCGTTTATTCAACCACCGTTAGCATCGAGTCTATCTCACTAACGTGTGTGTTTCAATTCTCAAGGCAGGCTCGGGTTTAATCTCACTGACCAATTTGACAAAGGCAGGCTCGGATTTAATCCCACTGGCCAATTTTCACGGCAGGCTCGGGTGCTATCCCACTGACCGATTCTCAAGGCAGGCTCGGGTTTAATCCCACTGACCGATCATCATGGCAGGTTCGGGTGTAATCCCACTAACCGATCATCATGGCAGGCTCGGGTGTAATCCCACTAACCGATCATCATGACAAGCTCGGGTCTAATCCCACTGACCGATTCTCAAGGCAGACTCGGGTTTAATCCCACTGACCAACCGACCGATTCTTACGGCAGACTCGGGTGCTATCCCACTGACCGATTCTCAAGATAGGCTCGGATTCTATCCCACTGATCGATTTTTAAGGCAGGCTCGGGTTCTATCCCACTGACCAATTTATCAAAGGCACGCTCGGGTTTTAATCCCACTGACCAATTCATCACACTGGAGCAAATCTTTGCATAATTTTTCGAGCAAGTCTTATACAGTTTTTTCATGCATACCAGCATTTCCTTAGCATCGCCACTAGCCGTGGATCAGTCCCACTAGTGTGCACTTCATTTGTATTGCCGCTAAACATGGGTCAGTCCCACTAGCGTGCATTTCATGTTTCATTGCCACTAAACATGGGTCAGTCCCACTAGTGTGCATACCACGATTTTATTTTCATGTCGGGGTCAGTCCTCTCGGGTCAGTCCCGATTTTAAATTTCATGTTAGGGTCAGTCCCCTCGGGTCAGTCCCGATTTTAAATTTCTGTTGGGGTCAGTCCCCTCGGGTCAGTCCCGATTTTAATTTCATGTTGGGGTCAGTCCCCTCGGGTCAGTCCCGATTTTAAATTCCTGTTTCGGGTCAGTCCCGATTTTAAATTCTCTGTTGCGGGTCAGTCCCGATTTAAATCCCCTTGTTCGGGCCAGTTCCATGATTTTAATTTTGTTCGGGTCAGTCCCATGATTTTAAATTTCTTGTTCGGGCCAGTCCCATGTTTAAATTTTCGTTCGGGTCAGTCCCATGATTAAATTCTCATTCGGGTCAGTCCCATGGTTTAAATTTTTGTACAGTCTTCATTGCAAAAGCGTCAGTCGTTCGAGTCATTCGCAGCCAAATAACACAGGTAAGTATTTGGTGTCTACTTCTTTGTCTCAAGTTTTTCCAAAACTCAGACAAAGAGGGGCAAACTGTAGACACCAAATTTTTAAGGTATTTTTGTTTACTATTATTTTTATTTTTGATTAATTTCATTTACTTTTAGTCTTTTATTTTTAAGTCATTTTATCATTTAATTAAACTTTAATCATTTAATCATTTAATTTTTATTTTTGTTTGTTTCGATTCTAGGTTTTGAAAAAAAAAAAAGAAAAAAAAAAGAGGGAAAAAGAAAAAGTCAATCAAAGGGACAAAAATAAGACACATAAGCCTACTTTGGGGTTTGAAATCTGGGCCTTTCATCTTAGGTTTAGTTTTCTTTGGGGTGCCTTTAAAATGAAAACAGCCGAAAGAGAGAGAGATGGGGGGAGGTCGGATGAATTTTGGGGGAGCAGCTTCGGCAAGGAAAGGAGAAAAAAGAAAACAAAGCAAACAAAAGAACAGGGTCGCGGAAAAATGAGGAAAAAGGAAGAGTCTTCGCCGAAAGCAAAAGGGAAAATCTAGAATTTAGGGGGAAAAAGGAAACAGAGCCGGCTAAAAAAAAACAGAGGAGTGCTTCGTCAGGGGACGACGAAAAGGCTAAGGAAAAACAGAGAGGAAGGCTACGGAGAAACTGAGAAAAGAATGAAAAAAAAAAAGAAGAAGAAGAAGCAGGCGGCGGCTGAATCCGGAGGAGATGGAGCAAGACACAGCAAAAGAAAAGAAAGAAAAGAAGAATACAGCGACGAGAGGAAAAAAAAGGAAAAACGGGGAGCTGCCGTCAGGGGGCTGGGTCGGAGAGCAAAATAAGAACAAGAAAAAAGGAGAGTTTCGGCCGTGGGCTTGAGAAGCAAATCAGAAAAAAAAAAAAGAACAAGAAAAGAGGGGAAAAAAGGGCTTTCTGGGGGAAGGAAAAATCAGAAAAAGGAAGAAGAAGGGAAAAGGGCTCACGGCGGAGGAACCAGGTGCCAGCGGATTGAAAACGGGGAGAAGAGAAAGAGAAGAGGGGAAAGTGGGCGCAACAACTCCAGTGAAGCTGCTCAAGCTCAATGAAGCGGCTCCAAGCACAGCAGTTTCATGGCCAGAGCCTCTCATCAACTTCTTCTCCACCTGCTCCTTTCCCGTGGATGACTTGAGCAGCGCCAGCAGCGGGGACTTCCAACTTACCAAACCGTCACGACCTCACCGATTTCACCGTCATTGCTTGCAGATCTTCCAAGCAAGAGTCCGGTAAGTTTGTTCTTTTTTAATTTCAGTTCTTCCCAAGCTTCCAAAATGGGTCCGTCGTGGCATTATTTAGTGCAATTTGCCTGTTAATTAGCTTAAGTTTCTGAATACATGTGCTTATTTGCTGATTGGACTGAAATCTTGGGTTGCTGGTAAAATTTTGGGGCGGGTTATAGATTCGTTTGAGCAGAGATTAGCTACAATTTTGTGTGCCCATTTGGTGTTCGATGAAATGCCCAATTGAAATTTCTACTTGAAAAATGACTTGTCTGCATTTTTGCATGTGAAGAAATGAATATCCGGCAAGTCTAATGCTTGTCAAGGCAGAATGGACAGTTTTTGAGGGATTTTCGATATGCTTGTGTTTGTGCCTTTTCTGTTTTCTTTTTCTTCTTTCTCTGTTTCCTATCCCTTCCCGGGCATGAATCTGGTTTCCATCCTGGATCGGTGTGAGAGGGAGTGTTATGGGTTTCATTGTATGATTACGAATGGTTAAAATTGTTACCAAATTTGGCATGTCTCTGCTTGCGAAGAAAACTGAAATGGCCGCTGATGTGTTTTTGATCTTCAATGGTTTAATGTTCTTGATTTGGTTGTATTAATCAAAAGGGGGTTGTGATAATAAAAGGGGATTGTATTAATCCGAATCTCAGGTTTTAATTTGGGGTTGTGCATGATTTATGCACTGAATCAGCTAACAATTGTAAAACAAAAAAATGATAAGAAGCTTCGAATGAATCTGCGTTATGATGTTTCATTGGGGGTCACTCCCTTCTTGTGCTGCTTGTATAATCTTGATGTTAGAGTTCAATGGTAAAAGGAGTAAGTGGGGGATTTTGTTTTTTGCTAATTTGAAAGTTGATTGAGAACAAACCCAGAGGAAAGCTCGCGGATGTAAAATTGCAGAAGGTAGCATAAGAAGAGGAAAGTTTCTGTGAAGCATGAATCAATAAGTTTCTGAATTTTTGCAATCGACCCCAGACCTTTGGTGAAATCACATTCAAGCCCACATAACTTCCAGATCTTGTTCAATTAAGTCATGATTTAATCGTAAATTGACCCTGGACGTTGCCTTTCTTTAATTTCAACCCCAAAGTCTTCATGATTCTTCCAATCAAGTCCCTATTTTGTTGTGATTGAACCCCAAGTTCCCTCCTTATTCTGCTGTGGCCCAAAATCTGGAAATTGAACTAATTTTGCCCTTTTAAGTTTAACCCTCTGTTTGCACATTTTATGTGACTTTTTGGATAGATTAATTCTTGATTTTAGATCATAATTGTGGCTTAATATTTTTTGTTAATTTGTTTATGTTATTGGGTTTAGTATTATGGTTTAGGTTTTTTTTGGGTAATTATATTTGATTGGGCTTGTAATAAGTGGATTTAGTTTATTTTTCTTTTGGGTTTTGGTTTGGGCCAGAGAGCTAAGGCCCATTTGTTTGGTTGGCTATTTTTGGGCCAAAATAATACACTAGCCCGCTCTTTTGCCTTGGACTTTTGTTTGGTTTTGGGGGGGCTTTAGACCAAGAAAATGGAAATAGCCCAATGGCCTGTTTTGCCAAGAAACCTGATAATGAAATTTCATTCCAGTCCCCTGACTTTCGAGTGTTTTCACTATGGCCCTAACAACTTGTAACTTCCTTCCATTGAGTCCCTAATTTAATTGCAAATGGGTCCCCAAACTTTATTTTCCTTTAATTTTGACCCCAAAACTTGGTTAATTTTTGCAATCAAGTCCTTTTTTTCTTTTGACTTCTTAAATGTGAGTTGTTTATATGATTTAAGTGATTCAATTTCACAATTCATTTTTATCTTTTATGATTATTTGTTAATTAAACTGATGCCTTGACCTTTTCTTTGTATTTTGGAGGGTAAATAAGTGACTTTACTTCGTTAGAGCCCCAATTCAAGGGAGGTACACTCTATCCTCTTATTCTTTACATTATTTGACCATATGTGCCCTATGTGATGTTACGTGCTTAATTGCATGCTTCTTAAATGTTTTATTATTTATTGATTGATTTATTTATTTCATTTATTTATTTATTCGCTTTATTGGCTTTAGTTTGTATATTTATTTTTAGTTCAATTTTGATCATTTGAAAGGCACTTGAATGCCAAATTTGTAATAGTTAGGTATTTATTCTGATTATTCATTTTTCCCCCGTTAGATTGTAGTAGGCTTCCCCCCGAATGTAATAGTTAGGGCTTTATTTGCTTTATTTGCCTTGTGTGTTTTTGCATGCCTATGTGTTACGTGTTACCGCTTTCTTAGGACCTTGCATCTAGATAAGCATGCTTATGTGCTATGTGTTATGTGAAAATACGTGCCTTGCATGTCTACTTGTTTTTATTTATATTTGCTTATATAGATGAATGTACGTCACCGTGGCTAGTCCAATACTAGTCATGGTCTTCCTCTTGAACTCTCGCAAGTCCAATGCTTGTGAAAAAGCGTTAGTGAAGGGCTAGTCCAATGCTAGACCCATTAGGGCCATCCCCGCGCTAGCACATACTTGCTTGCCTTCATTACATCTTCATTCATTGTTTCCTTTTAGTTTTACACTTTGCATGACCCTTCACTCCCTTTCCCTTACATATTTAGGATTACATTTTCATTTAGATTAGCTCATTTGCTTGTATAGGTTAGGGTCACTCCCTTGAATATGGGATATGGACGAGTTTGGCTTTTCTAGCCTTTAGCACGCTCGTATTCCCCTCTATTAAAGGGAAAATTGAGTCACGGACATTAGTCCCCCGTACCCGTCTTGCTTGCATTCCTCTAGGGTTCATGCATTTCATTTATCCACTATCACATGCACTTTTACTTCATATTCTATCCCTTTTTCCATATTTTCACTTCACACAACTTTTTTTTGCACGTTTTCACTCTGCCACTTACACTTTATATACTATCACTTTACTCACCTTACTTTGCACATCCATTTGCACACTTCCACTTACACACTATTGTTTTTATTATTATTATTATTATTATTATTATTATTATTATTATTATTATTATTACTTTTTCACTTCACGCAAACTCATATTTTCACATTGCATACATTCATTCCACTCATTTTTACGTCATTAGCATTATTCGTGACCTTTCCAAAGAGTCATTATTGGGCATCACAATTAATGTGATTGGCACCATTCAAGTTTTGAAGAGAAATTTTGCCCCCCCGATGTCCCCCTAGGTCTAGGGTTTTGCATTCATATAGTACATCCAAATGTGATAAATTCTTTGGTTAAAACGAGAAAATCTTTGACTAAATCACGCAACTAGTCTTGGCTAGGTCGAAGGGGTGCCTTGGATTTCATCCTTGCCTTCCCCTTCGTCAAATGTGACTCCCGGACCTTTTTCGTTGGTTTACATAGACTAGGAGTCATTTGAAAGGGGTTTCTTTCTATCTTTTTGCTTTAAAAATTTCATTTTAGGTGACTTGGTACACCTTAACTCTATGCCAAGTGGCGACTCCGATTTTTATTTCGAAAACCCTTTTTAAGCTATATTTTGGATCAAATCGTCGCATTTTCAAGTCCCATTTAGACCCACTTTCTTTGTAAATCAAAAATCCTTTTTTCAAATCAAAAATTCACTTTTTAAACCATTTATTTATTTATTTTTCTTATAAAAAATGGGGCGCGACATGTGTTTTGTGAAGTTTTTATTTGGATTAAAGGCGAATTCTTGGGCAGAAGACTTCCTGTTATAAGACATGCCCATGCTTTATGTTAAATGTAAATTGGTGCTTTCAAAGATTGATGGATAGAAGACTATTTCTTATACAGCGTGCCCACGCCTTACAACAAAAACTCCAATACTGCGATCCCGAGTTGAAATTCACCACGTGTTTCGCCTGCATTGATTTTTAAACAACTTATTACCTCCCAAATGTTTAGCTCAATTATCAGGGAAGTCCTCTTCTTCTTCTTATTGCACTTAAGTTTCATCCATTGAGAACAATGTCTGATTTAGGTGTGAGAGAGAGGATCTTTCAAGTGAATATTAGTGAAATTTTTTCGTAAAAATTTGGCATGAAATATTTTCAAATCTAGTTTTGAACTTCTATTGTTTTTTACGAAAAGCAATCAAGATGCAAAAATGAATAGTGTAATGTTACTAGCATGAGTATGTTATTTTCTTGCAATTGATTTGAATGATGGATGCTCAAGATTTGACATAATTTTAACTAATTTGTGAGTTTTCGAGCCTAGGGAGCACTTCCATTGAATTTGCTCTATCTTCTTTTGTTGAATGATATCACACATGATTTGACATTCTGGAACTTTCTTTGTTATGCATGTTGAGACCACGCTTGAATTTGATGCATTAAAATGATAAGAGCAATTAGGTTTAACCCTTTTGACTTTCTAAATACATTCCCTAATTATATTTACCCATAGTTAACCATGTTTGAGTCTCAATCCTTTATCTTTGTTTAATAGTCATAATTGTTACCGTAAACCTTTTATTTAAACCCTCTTATTTGAATCTTATATTGAAGGAATACCTTAATATTCTTGCGTAAGAATTTCAAGTGTGTTACAAGAGTATGGTTATAGTTAGCAAGTGTGCTAGTTATGTCTTGTGAAAAAAAAATCAAAAAAAAAATGTTGAAAAAAAATACAAAAAAAGGAAAAATTTGAAAAAAAAAAGAAAAAGAGAAAAAGAAAAAAATTTATTGTGAATTGCACTTGCTAAGTTTGGGAAAGTTATTGACATGCCTTGAAGCTAGCTGTACACGTGAATGAAAAAGGAGTTTGACTTCATGCAAAATATTATTGGTATTTCCTTTGATATATTTACACCTAAAATTTTTCCTTTTATCCAACCCTTAATCCAAGCCCCATTACAACCCTTATAAAGACCCTTTAATTTTGCATTGAATTCATTTAAAGTGGTGGAAATGTGATATATTAGCAAGCTTATGGTAATGTCATTTCATGGTGTTGATTTGAGTGTTGAATATCCCCTTAAACATTTGAGTGCTGAGTGTATACACTATTATCCGTGTAAGGAATG
This sequence comes from Coffea eugenioides, assembly GCF_003713205.1. NCBI lineage: Eukaryota > Viridiplantae > Streptophyta > Magnoliopsida > Gentianales > Rubiaceae > Coffea > Coffea eugenioides. Next base: position 43,951 of record NW_020864104.1, read on the forward strand.
TTTAGTTTTGTGCATCCTGATTTCGATAAAATTGTTGAGGAGATATAATACTTGTGTGCTAGTATGTTGTGCTATGCATGTTCGCCATCTTAATTGTAATTTTTGAGTAATGAATGCTTGAGAGCAAGCATTGTTTATGTGTGGGGGAATTTGTTAGAAGGCTAATTGTGCATTATATTTATGAATATTTCTCCTTTATTTTGCTAAAATATGGTGTTAATTGATAGATTTTACTCATATTTGATTTTTGTATTGTTTCTAGGAAATTGTTGTGAAAAAGGGAGTAAAAAGGGCATTAAAGCTGAATTTCCAAAAGACTACATTCTATAAGGCGTGACTACGTCTTATCCTACTCCGGAGTTCGAAGCTTGTGGGGCACAAGATGAGTCTATCGTTCGATTAAGAAATCAGCTACGTCTCTTAGTTGTCCATATTAGCCACGAATTAGGAGTTCTAATTGATTGCGAAGTGGTGTATTCCATTTGGAAAGTAATTAGCCCATTGAATTTTTATTAGTTTATCGGTCTAAGTAGGAATAAGACTAGAAAAGGAAGTCTTTTCCTTTTAGGAGATTATTCACATGAGACCGATAGGAAGGAATAAAACCAGAAAAGTTTCTCTGGCCTGGGGGATCCCTTTTTCCTCTTTTTCTCTCTAATAAACCCTAGTATTTCTTGTGGCTGCGAATCCACTGCGAGGGGTGGCTAGACTTTCTCTCTAGTTGAAGAATAATTGAAGGTTTGGTTCAACAATACTGTGAAATATAATTTGATTTATATATGACTATTTATATATTTCCTACTCATTCATGATTATGATTATTTTATATGATTAAATAATTGGCTACTATTTAATTGTCGAAATAATCTATTGCCATCTAAAATATCAAATCCGTAATTGTTTGATGGTTTTAGTATTTGTGGCGAGTGATATAATTTGATTGTAGAAAAAACTTTCGAATATATGTTACGGGAATATATAATCTAGTTTAAATGAACCGAGCTTGTGTGTTTGTTGGTTAGAATTGGTAGCTTCTCTAATTATTAATGCTGTCAATAGGTTAAATCCTAAGAGCTTGTTTAGGGTTGTTTAATTAGCAAGAGAAATAGTCACAGAGCTTGTTGTGGTTATCGAACAGTAAGGAGAGGCAGATTGTCAAAGCTTGTTGACCACCATAACTAGGGGCCTGTTTGGAAGCCCTGTTTTTTACCAAGTTTTTATTATACTAGTTTTTTAACAACTTGTACTACAGGAACCCCCAAAAACTTATCAAAGTTTTTAATCTACACACTTAAAATATCCAAAACACAACAAAAAAAAAATTCCCTTCTCCTTTTCTTCTTCTTCCTCCCCCACTACCACCTCCATTGCCGGCTCCGTCGCCGGTTCTCGCGCCAATTTCCGGTGCCGGTGCCGGTCTTTTTTTTTCCCTCTTTTTTCCCTCCCCCCTCTTCTCCCGTCTATGATCGCTCTCTTGGTCTTTTTTTTTTCTCTCTCTCAGTTCGGAACGCATTTCCTCTCCCACCCCTCGTGGAAAAAAAAAAAAGAAGAAAAGAAAGATGGCATCCTGTAGCGGAACAGGGAACTGGGGAGGTAAAGGGTGGGCGGGGTCAGAGGGGGGAGAGGGAAGGGGCAGCATGGGGTGGCAGGGGGGTGAAAGAACGGTGAGCAGAGGCAATGCTGCACGCTTGGGGGTGGCGAGGGAGGGGAAGGGCAGAAGAGGGGTGCGGGAGGGGAAGGCGGGGCAAAGGGAAGGGGCAAAGGGTGGCGGAGGGAAGGCGGGGCAAAGGGGGAAGGGGCAGAGGGGCGGAGGGGGCAGAGGTGCTGAGGGGAGGGGGAAGGGCAGAGGGGGGTGGTGGGGGGGAGGGGGAGGCGGGGCACAGAAGCGGGCGGCGGGGGAAGGGGCAGGAGAAGAGGGAAAGGGAGAAGAGGGGTGGCGGTTGCTGGCAGTCGCTGCTGGGGTGGCGGAGGTAACGGGAAAGAAGAAGAAGAAGAAGAAGAAGAAAAAGAGAGGAAAGAAAGAAAAAGAAAAAGAAAAAGAAAGGGAAAGAGAAAAAAAAAGAAAAGGAAAAAAAAAGTTTTTCACCTTACAAAAACTTCTATAAAATTTTTTCAAAAACTTCTACAGTGCACTACAGTAAAGTTTTAGACAAACTCCCAAAAAACTCAGGTTCCAAACAGGCCCTAGTTTATTCATAAATAATTGATTTACTTTGCATCGCATGATTAGTTTAAAACAAAAACCAAAATGGAGATCTAGGACCTTTGACTAGAATACTGCTTTTTCTTGATTTAGTTTTATTGAATTTTGTGCTATTGTCCTTATTTTTATTCAAGTGAGTTATTTAGTTAATTTCTCATAATCCCCTTTTTTTATTTATTATCTTCACAAAGAAATAAATCACCCAGTCCTTGTGGATACGACCCTACTCACCGCTATGCTCGAATTCATATTTTTAGAGTAGGAACTTTTATTTTTATTGGTTTGACAAGCCAACATGTTTGCTAAATGAAACTTAGTCATTTATATTGGTTTTAAGTGACTAGACTTTTGATGTACGATATGACCACAGGAGTCGAGAATGACCAAGAGAAAGAACCGGGGTTTGAAATGAAAAGATTGAGATCAATTGGTGAGTGTTCTAACTGCATGTTAGGATCATGTGATTTACTTGATTGATGCTTCATGTGACTTGTTGATCAAAATGTGACTTGTTGTCTGAAATTGCCAGATATCTTGACTTGTTATTGCAAAGGTGAGTATGTATTTTATTGCACTTTACCTGTTAAGTTTGCTTGACTTGATATTGAATAGGCGAATATGTACTTTATCGCATTTGACCTAATTTGACTGAACTCTTGTTATCTTGTTTACAAGTGAACTGATATACACGTGCATGACTTGTAAGTCAGTTGAAAATATTAACTCATTGACTATACTTGTTCTTGGAATCCCAAAACCCTATCGGCTAGTTAATCAAATCGAGTCAGTAAGGGTTTGGTCGGGATGATTGACAGACCATAGGTCTTGTTAATTATTTAATTCACTGGATGCATTCTCTGGAATTGGTATACTCGAGTATTACCATCCACTTGTTTGGCATTCGGGCTCGATAAAGGGGGTTGATTGAAGGAAAGGAAATTGGTGTAAAGCGGTAATCTACGAATATTGTTTATTGCTACAATTCAAACGTTGATGAAGTGTTAACGGACTCGAAAAACGCTGCTGCTGAATAGGTAGCCAACTGTATCCTTTGAACTAGAAGTGAAATATTGAATGGGACTAAGTGCTATGCTTGAAATTTGGTTGGAGTCACCATATCAGTTGTATCAACATTTGAATCTCGAGTGCTCTGCATATAATCTGGTAGGAGCTACCGTATCAGTTGTATCAACGTTTGAATCCTGAGTGCTCTGCCTAGAATCTGATAGGAGCCACTGTATCGGTATCCGTATCCTTTTCTTCTGTGTTAAATTGTTTATTTGAAAATGTGAACAGTTAATGCCTTCGTTTGTAACTGTTTACTTTCTTTGCTTTAAGATTTTGATATATGTGATTGTTATCTTGCCATTTTGATTACATGTTTTTCTTGGAAGCTCACTGAGTTTTTAGCTCATCTCATTATTTGTTTTCCTTAACAAGGTGTGGGGATGAGAGTGATAATAATAGTAATAATTTGTAATAGGAGATCTTGAACCTATATTTGGCCGACATTGTATTATGGTACTAGTCGTTTAGATTCTTTTCTTTTGGGCTTGTACTTTGGTTTGTATTTTTGGACGATTTGTAGCATATAAACGTTATGTTGAAAGATTTTAGTGTTATTGACTTGGGTTTGTAGTGAGTCTTGACGAGAGTTGGGCAAGTAGTCCACTAAACATTAGGGTATGCTCTAGGGGGAGGTTGGGTCATCATAGAGTACACATTGTTTTGATTTAAGAATTTGATAGAAAGATTATATAATGATAAATATGCATTAAATACTGCATTTATGGAGTAGATTTTTTTCCATATTTGATTAGCCATTTATGCCTTTTTTATTTACTTTTGGGGATTAATCTCACTCACCAATCTTTCATTGCAATTAATCTTATATGGCAAGTACTTGAGTGCTTAACTACTTTCCTTATATTCTTGAGCAATTGTCATTGACATTACATAAACAAGTGAATCTTTTCTCGGAGTGAAACAAAGAAAACCACCACAGGTGGCACACACTGCTTATAGTCCTAAACCAAGCAGAAACTCCCTAGATCTAAGTTACTATATCTCTTTGAGCTTTCTTCAATGTCATGTTCTTCAAAATTTTGTTAATGTGTCAAATTTTAGCTATTACGTATATATGTTCTTAAGCACCAAAAACCTTTTTAAATAGGATCTAGATAATTAAGAATCTGCCAAGTTATTATTTATAGAGTTATTATTTTGAAATCGTCCCTCTCCTATTGTAAAAGATCATGGATCCAGTAAATGGTGGAAATGGATCCGAAGATGAGGTTTCATCCAACAACTCGCCGAAACACAAGAATCAATATTGCCGAAAATCACCAGATTTGGTTGCACAGCTTGAAGAGTAAGAATATTGTGAATTATTCATGCATATACAATAGAAAAATTAGTAATTTGATGAACATGTATCACTGATTCACATTTATAAAACCTAAAATAAAAGAGGTACTTTGTTGTTATAATATCCACCGTTCTTGATACACGTGGTTTTCAATTTCTTGTCACATTTTTTGGTGATTAAATTTGTTGAAGGTTTTTCAAGGCCAACCCTTATCCAAATGAAAATGAGAGAAAAGAATTGGGCAACTAACTCGGAGTTGATTCAAGGGAGATAAAATTTTGGTTTCAAAACAAATGAAATCAAGTGAAGGTATATTACTATTTGATTTTAACCTCTTGACTTTGAAACAAAAAGTGTTTTTATGTTACTTTGACATATTCTTTAGAATTTTAAAATAAAAAGCTTCCTAGAGCACTTCCTTTTCCAATTGTAGGCTCAAATAGCAAGAGCTGAGAATCAGACACTAAGAGAAGAAAATCAAAGAATTCATTCGGAAAATATGATGTTGATGGAAAGAATAAGGTATCCTATTTGCTTAGCATGTGCGACTACAAATGGGCAAGATGATGACAGGAAACTCATTTTATGCCAATTACTCATTGAAAATGCTCAATTAAAAGAAGAGGTATATTTTACACATTCTAATTTTTTAAGAATTTGTGTTTTGACTCTTTAAATTTGCTTATGATAATATAATTCATGTAATTCTAAAGATATATTTAATTTTCCCATTATAATTGCAGTGGGAGCACTTAGTTTAGTTTGCAGCCAGTCTTGTGGAGGACCTGGAATATGATATCCCAATAAATTTCCTTCCTTTATACGAGTCCAAGAAAAGGAGAAGAAAATGTTGCCTAATTCTGTTTCTTCAAGACCAATTGTAAAAAAAAAATTCCTTTTCTATATGGATTCTATTGAATATATGTGACAGCCTCACCCCCCCCTAACGCGAACCAAAGGGTTAGGCGTACCGCCTGCCCAACTCTCGCCGGGACTCACGACAGTCCACAAATAAATTACAACACTCACATCCAATAACATAGAGTACAACCTCAATAATAAATGAAATAACATTTCCTAAGCTTAGCACGTATACTTACATATATTCAAATCTCAAATAGTGGTACAATTCGCCGAATAAAACAAAAGTTCTCAGTTCTCAAATCAATTACAATTGCAATATTAGTCCCAAATAATACACAAGATGAATCTAAATTCAAACTGTACAGGAGATATTTCATCCAGTCACACGAATAAGTACTACAAGCACTTCCTTCGCCTTGAGCCCTGTAGAGGGGAAAATATATTTTGGCGTGAGCTAGAAACTCAGCGAGTGTTCAATAAAAATCAGTAATCAAATAAGCTTCACAATAATGCATTTAGATGATGTCATGAATCAGTGATCAAATATACGTTTATTGCTCTTGTGAGCCAGTGAATTCATTGTACTTAGAACTCCAACGCTCAAACAGATCCAGTAAGTCAAATAGTACAAGGGAGCCATTGGTGCTCCGAATAAATAGTAGAGAGACGTTGGTTCTAAGCACAAGATTTTTCCAGAACTCAATGGAGCCAAATCATGCCATGGCACACACACAAACACAAATGATATGCAATCGAGTAACCAATGCAATTATTAGTTCGAAAAGTAACCAATGCAATTAGTTCGAAGAGTAACTTTGGAAATAGTTATGGAATCACTCACCAACCACGGCTCATGAACCTCATCCATCATAAATCATTGTCTTGCTCAAGTCCAAACCCTAGATCACAAATATCAGGTCAAGCAAAAGGAATTCTAAAATCATCAAGTTCCTATCACCTTTTGGCATTTTAATCACAATTGAAACTACACTTATCAGATTGAAACGAATCTTATGGCGTTTCGAAGCCAAGACATATACCAACATTTCTTATGAAGACCTCCAAAGCCAAATCATACATTTTCATGGACAAAAATGACATCTCAGAGAAAAATGGAAAACGGTCCGTGAAACAGGGTTTATGGGTAATCAAGGGTATTTTGGTCATTTCATAGGCTACAGTACTCCAATCGTTCTGAAATTTTGCAGGCAGATAGCTAACTCATATATCTACAACTTTCATGTTTTGATAAAAGGCTGATTCGGTCTCTCTCAAGGACAAACATGTAGTACAAAAACAGGGCAGATTACTAACCCTAAGCTGGAATTGCACATAAGCTGGAAAATTCCTTTAAGCAACTTAAACTAACTTATAAAACCTCAATATATCCCATACCAAAGCTATCAAACCATGGCCAGCCATAACTCATCACATGAGGACAGAAAAATAACCATAAAACTGAAATTTCCATAATAGTACTTCAAACTATGAAATATGCTCATAAAACTACCAAAACTACAACTTTAAACCACTAATTGGCAACTATTGGAAGCAAAGGGAAATTTTCTTAGCAAAATACCTTGGAATCCCAAGAAAATGGTAGCTTAGAGCTTGTCCCTCAGAAATCACTCCACTCAATCCTTTAATCCTCCTTAGTAAGCAACTTTGATGGAGTAATTTGATGATTCAACGGTTGAAACTCAAGATTTGGTGAATGAAATTAAAGGAAAATGGAGTTTCCTCTCTTGGTTTATCTCCCAAGAAGCTCGGTCCGTGTTGGTGAAGAAAGGAAAGTGAGTTTTGAACTCTAAATAAAGTCAAAAGGGGAAACTTAATCACTAAGAAAATTGGGCGACAATAGAATCCAGCTAGAATCTGGCCGGATTCAAGGCAGCAATTTCCCAAATTTTTTTTTCAAACGGCCTTGCCAATCCGGCTGGATTCCCTCAGAACACTATTCACCAGATATTTTTTCTTTTCTTCGTCTTTCGGGGCTTCACAATATATCTGTTTAAGATAATTTTTTTCAAAGCAATATGGCAATGCTTAGAGCTTTCTTTTTTAATTTATGTCAACAGTTTGATCTCTAGTTAAATGTTTTCATCTTTTATTTTTTTATTAATAATACCTATAGAATTACCTATATAAATTCTACATAATAACATATATATATTTAGATTAAAATATATTTTAATCTTATCGAGTCTTAACAAATTGAACATTTGCAAAATTTGAGATCGCATGATTCAGCAACTTAATTGAATCCTATTTGTTGCTTGAATTTCAACTTGAACTCCCTAAAACTCAAACACAATTCAAACCCTTAACAAATCAAGTCCAAACTATTTGTTAGGACCTCAATACCTTTAATGGGAATCCCAACATCCTTGGTAGGCCTAATCAAAACTGGCCATCATCAAAACCTATAAGTAACTTAGGATAGTAGAGATTGATGGAAATCAAATTTGATTTTTATATGCCTCCCGCAAGTAGAAGAAGTAGTTGAGAAGGTGAAAGAAAGTATCAAGAAATGGCACTCAAATTTTTCCATATTATAGCCATATTCTTTTTAAACTTGTTTAAACTATATCCTATTTATTTTTCAAACTTGGTTCAATTACACAAATAAAAGTTTTATATGAAGAAACATTCAAAGTCAGATATGTAGCAACATAAGATGAGTAGAAGCATTCAATTATTAGCTGGAACGAGATAAGTAGAAGTTTAGATGATTATTGATTATTTGTAGTGCATTCAAAATAATCATGAAGTATACAATTGAAGAAATGACACTTGAAGAAGGAAAGGGATGATTCACGGAGAAAAAGTTATTCGAGACAATCCACAGGTGGATTCAAGCATGCCAAACAGGTTTGCAGCGTGGATTGAAGGTGGTGAGGAAGAAACTTGTAAGAAACAAAGTAATATAATGGATCCGTGGGCTGATCCATGGACGTTCAATTCTTTAGTTCAACAAACATGAAGATTAGGATAGTATTGGATTAGATTAGTTTTTTTAACTTGTATTCAACCCAAGAAGGATGAAGATGGAGGATGAAGATGGAAAGATGGAAGGTCAAGTGACATGAGTTTCTTCTTTTTAACTATTTAATCTTGTATTTGATTCCTATGTTTAGTTAAATACAAGTTTGGATCTTGATTTTCAATTGGTTTATGATTTGCCAAGTTTCATGCTTTGGGACTTGGTTGAACAATCTATGGATTGTTTATGATATTTCCTGAGTTATTTGATGCTATTATCTTGAACAAGTTATTAAGTGCTTTTGCTTTTATAATAATAATTGACTAGCCATTAATTGTGATAATTTCACGGTGTTGAATTTGTAATGGGAATTGAAATTTAACACTATTTCATAGAAGTGTTAAACTTAGGGAGTATACTCACGGAAGTAGAGATGCACTTTTGTGGCTTGTTTATTAGTAAGTTTATAGAATTCTATGACATAGTAAATGATTTTGTAACCTTAAAAGTAGGTATGGATTAGCTATAGATATAAATGATTCACTGGCGAAAACGAGTAGCAGATGCTTTAGGAAATTACACTTTAGCTAGTTGCAATGGTAACAATCAATTAATTCGGGAAATTCCCTAGTTAGAGTAGTTAGGAATTTCATAATCTTAGGAGCTTTTTATTATGATCTTCTTGTCTATTTCTGGTCTAATTTTATTTTATCTCATACGTTAATTCATCTAAATAATAAAGGAGTTCGAACAATGTGTGTAATTGATTTACTCTTCCTTGTGCAATCGACTCTTAATAATCTATATTCAAACACGACTTATATACTTATAGTTGTGTGTGGGGTATTTTGGAATTTACAAATTTAAAACTTGAGGCATAGCAAAAAGATGAATTTTACATACATACCCCACACTCGTTAAATTTTTGGTGTCATTTGTCAGAGAAGATTTGGATCAATATTAGTGCTAAAAATAACTTTATTAGTTTAGAAATTTTTACTTGTTTTTTGTGTGTTTGTCATGCCTAGTGTCTTGTTTGTTGTGTTAGTATCTCGTTATTTCTTTTATTTTATGTTTAGTATCTTGTTATTGGTGTCCTTTAATCTATTTGTCTTGACTAATCTTGCTTTTGAGTTAGTTTGGAAGCATATTTACAGATTCAAGAAGGATGGAAAACATGGCCGAATATGGCTTGAGAGAAGAAAGTTTTGGCAATGGATCCTCAATATTATGAATGTTTCTATCATAGAGCTAACCAAATGCCTACCACAAGAATGTATGAAAATGACGGTTTTAGTGGTTTAAATACTAAATTGGACATGTTGACGTCTATGCTTGAACAAAAAAGGAATGTTCATACTTTTAATTCTAATCATGTGATTTGTGACTTTTGTAGAGAATATCATGCAACTCATTCGTGTATGCAATTCTTATTTTAATCAATATGACCATAATTGGGGTGATTCTTATGATTATTGATGGAATGATCAATGTGCATATAACAATTCTCTATGTTTTTATGCTTACGAACCCCAATGTGTCCAATATGCATCCAAACTATTTTGGAAATTAGCCGTTGAAAGGTTAATTAATGCACATTTGTCTGGGAGTCAGCATCGAAGTGCAAAAGAGTGAATGTGAGCTTGCTATAGAAAAATTTGATAATTAAGTGCATTTTGATATGAAAAGGCTAGCATTTCCCATCGCTTTGATAGGGTGGAGGAAATGATAGATGAATTAGCTTCACACTTTATAAGAATACATGACAAATTGCATGGTTTATATGAAGTTATTTCATATAGTGATATGAAAGTTGGCCTTAACATAAAGTAGGAATGTTGCATGTGAAAATGGATATCTTTTTATGATAATTATGCATCTAATATGAGATGTAATGAGGAAATATCCATTTCACTTGATAATGTCTTTGGAATGGAGGTTGAACCTTAAGAGACAAGCATGAACGACTTATCTTTAACCCGTCTTGAGGAGTGCTTTGAAGGTGTCAGTTGTAAAACTTTTATTTTCTAAGAAAGTCATGCGGACATTCTTTGGTGAATTCTTAAGTAATGCGTATTCAAGATAATATCTATGGAACACCTGAGATAGATAAGTCACTTCTATCTCTCATATCACTTGAATATATGGCATTTGTTACCAAGCCACTTTTTGTTGAGCCACCACGCCCTAAAATGGTGAATTATTTGTTAATAAAGCATCCTTGATAAAGAGGTTATATAGTCAAGATAATGACTACAAAGAAATGTTTATCGGGAGGCAACCTAACTATTTCTATACTTTCATGTCTTTTGGGCATATTTTAAAGTAAGTTTATCTCTATTTTGTAAGTTTGAAGAATAAAGCAAAATAAGCACTATCAATAGAGATTTGAAAAACAACCAATGGCATGTGAACATGGCAAATCACCTAATACACTAGGGGATAAAATACCAAAAACCCCCATGTGGTTTATCAAATGTACACTTTACCTCCCTATGGCTTGGAAACCTATAATTTAACTCCCTATCATTTCAACTAAAGTGAAATCTGACAGAAAACCTCTACAATAACGATATTTCAGTGCCACGTGCTTCTGCTGAGAGTTGTGGTTGCGATAATATTTTCACTTGCCAAAGATACCCGTGTGTTTCCAAATCATAGGGAGGTAAAGTGTACATTTGGCAAACCACCAGGGGGTTTTTGGTATTTTACCCATTTTCAAATGCACGAAACATTCTTCCGAGGAATTGACTTATAGAGGGGCAATTTTGGCATTTTTTGTTCAAGCGTTAGTTTAGATGTTTTCTATTAGATTTCACTTTAGTTGAAACGACAGGGAGTTAAATTGTAGGTTTCCAAACCATAGGGAGGTAAAGTGTATATTTGGAAAATCACAGGGGGTTTTTGGTATTTTACCCTACACTAGGAGAGTATTCCTTTTCTTTCTTTTACCCTTTCACACGGAGGATAATGTATAATTTAAGTATTGGGGGATAAATGGTTAAAATTGGATGAATTCCCTGGTGTATATGCGGAAATTGTGTTTATATTGAATACCTTTGTTAGTTGATGATATTGATATGCTTAAAATGTTGAAATTTGGGATTGTTGACAAGGTGTTTGGTCCAAATACAAGGAAACTCTGTTAATATATTTTTAAAACTTTAGTACCAATGATATTGTGTGGTTGTGTTGTGCTTGTTAACATGAGCTTATTTGTAAGGTACTTTGAGATTTTTATTACGCGAGCCAAGATTTTGATTTTGGGAAACTTAATAGCTTACAAAATAGAGTTTATTATGCCAAGATTGCTTTGAGTTCATGATGTGTACTGTTCTTAGTTTGTTTATGTAGGTTGTGTGATTGGAATGATTAATTAATGTGATGCTTTTCCTATGATTTTCCCTTTAGTTTTAGTTTTTGCAGGAATCAACTATTGTGTTTTTCCTTTCACATTAGGAAAGGAAAGTTACATGATTCTTGATCATACAGAAACTATTTCAATGATTCGAGGTACTTATTGATTAGGGGTTTTCGTCTAAAAATGTTGACTTTTATGTAAAACGATACTAGAATTAAGAGCACGGAAAGCAACAAGGGTTTGTGACTTGATCGAGTAATCGGGGGCATTCATCTACAAATTTTTGCTTTCGCATCAAAAGACAAGTTCACTATTCAAGTGAAGCTTGATGAAAAAGAGGAAGAGGAAGGAAAGAATGAAGAAAAAGAAAATGTGTAATCAAAGTATGAAAGTTTTATTAGTTCTTGTCCTTGTTTGCATAAGTTCTAGGGGGTCATTATAAGTTTAGTTTTTGCATTTGTTAATTATGATAGTCACATGGCAAGCATAATTAGATTAGGAATGATACATAGTATTGGATTTGATCAAATGATGGTATGATCAGCTCAACTTTGTTTGATATTGCCGAGTACCCGAATTGAGATTCGAAGCTTGCATAATGATCATCTCAATTGTGCCCTTTACATGAGAATGTACGTCTCCTTTTTCCAACCTTGAATTATTTGCTTTGATTTTATTTTGTTGATTGCTTGAGGATAATGAATGATTCAAGTGTGGGGGGTGCGATAAGTACCTATTTTGCATATTTTTATGTAGTTGTTTATATGTGTTTTAGTGTGTTTTCATTTAAATTTGCGTCGAATAACTAGGTTTTCAGTTAAGTTTGCATTTTGTGATTAAAATGAGAAAAATTAGATTTCTATGGGTTTAAGTGATTAAAACATCATGTTTTGTAGATTCATTGAGTCAATTATCAGTTGGAATGAAATGAGTAGAAGTTTAGATGATTATTGATGATTTGAAGTGCATTCGAAATGGTCATGAAGCGTACAATTGAAAAAATACAATAAGCACGACACTTGAGCAAGGAAAGGAAAGATTCATGCAGAAAAAATCATCCGAGGCAATCCATGGATGGATTCAAGGATGCCAAAACGGATTGTACCACAAATTGAGGCAGTGAGCAAGCAACTCGTGAGAAACATAGCAATATAATTGATCCGCGGGCGAATCCATAGAACTTTAGTCCACGGATTGCCTTGGTATCCTTTTTGTGCTTGTTTTTTGAGTAGTTTGTAAGTAGAATCAGGGGAGCAATCCATCCCACAATCTGCAAATTTGTGTCGATTTTAAGTTGCAACTTGCACTATAATTGAACTCTTTCTTCTTTCTATAGAAGGGAGCATTGAGAATGAAATTTGCAGAGAGAAAAAGGTAAGAAAAACCACAAAAAATGTAGATCTTAGCTAGATCTTATTTCTTTGGTTATGATAAGTGTGTATTTTGAGTATTTTAAGTATGTTTTATTATTTAGTTTTGGTGTATTTTAATTATTTCTAGAGCTAATTAACTAGGTTTCTAGTGAAGTTTGCATTTTATGGTTTAAGTGTCAAAAATTGCATTTCTATGTGTTAAAGTGGTGAAAACTAAATATTTTTGTGGTGTTCAATGATTCAATCATCAAATGGAGTGAATTGAGAAGATAAATGATTGTTGATGATTTGAAGTGATTTTAAAGAGAATATGAAGTGCAAAAGATGAAATCCAAGCAAGTATAAAAGAGGAAAAGTTTGGCAGCTTTGACACCTTTTTGTATTTTGGCTATATCTTGAGTTATAAGTATCGAATTGAGATGATTCTTGAGCCATTTTCAATTTAACGCATAGCTCTGTATTTGTTATAAAGACATCAAAATCCATTTCATGAGTTTTCTTAGCCAAAATGTTGAAATATAGTCGGCCATTTCTGTTGTCAAAAGCTGAAACAAAATTTTGACCAGTCAATGGTATTTTGGTCATTTCTCAGTCTACAGAGTACTAAATTAGATGATTCTTGAAGCATTGGAAACCTACCTCAAAAGGCTACAACTTTCATGTTTTGCAAAAGAGTTAGTTCAGCCTCCATCATTGAGAAAATATCAGTGGTATTTGGTACACAAATAGAGTAAAGTTGAAGACTGACCAGAATTGAGAAAACCTTAAAAAAAGGAAAAACGTAGCGGTAAACATGGCTCCTCTCACAATTCCAGAGGTCACATATTCTCCCCTATTTTCTACAAACTTGCTAATCAACCTTGTTCTACATTCACAAAACTTTTCAACTATTCCCCAACTCAGATTTCGGCTGTAGCTGTAAAGAAAAGTATGGAAACATGGAGAATACCTTTTGGTGATTTCAAGAGACAATTTTGCCAACTAGAAACAGCTCATCTTTTGAACTTTGGATTTCTCTATAAAAAGTCCTTTTTTGAACTTGTTTATAACTTTTGAAAGCTAGAAACACTACCAAAATTGTAGTCTTTCACTAGTTTTCTTAGTTTCATTAGTATAGTATAGTTTATTCTTCTGGCATTTGTTAGTTAGATTTTGATGAAGAATAAGGAACAAGAGGAGAGTTGGATCTTATGTGACAAGGTAACTTTCTCTGCTATCACTTTCTCTTTGTATATTTGAGTTATTGTTAGGCTATAATACAAGTTAAGTCTTTTCTTTATTCTTTTCATGTTTTGCTAAAATTTATGGCTAGAGTATGGAGGAACTTTCTATATTTTGTTTGTGATGATATTTATTTAGTTATTTGGTGATATTATTTTGATCAAGTTATTTATCACTTTTGCTTATCTAATCATGATTAATTGGCCATTAATTGTGATAATTTTAAGGTGTTAGATTTGCAATAAGAACTAAGTTTTGACACTAGTCTAAATAAGTGCTAAACCTAAGGAGTACACTTATAAGAGTAGAGGTGCACCTATGTGGTTTTAGTGGCTTGTTCCATGTAATTTCATAGAAAAAATAAACTTGTAATTAATTTCATAACCACAAGAGTAGGTATGGCTTAGTTACAAATATAGTTGATTCACTACGATTATAGGTCTCACATACATAAAAAAGTTACGCCATAATTAGTCAAGATAATCACATTCAATTAATCGGTAATTTCACTTGCAAGAGTAGTGAGGAATTCCTTACTCCTAGGAGCTTTCTATTGTTATTTTATTACTTTTATTTCATGTTCATAGTGCAAATTCAATTTCTTGCACTTGTGATAGTCTTAATAATAAAGAAATTTTAAAACCATCAGTAATTGGCAATCTTCCTTTCGGGATCGACACCTAATATTCCCTATGCTTATAAACGACCTATATACTTGCAAAAAATGGGGTGTTTAGGTTTTATTAAAATTTGGTGTATGATAGAAATTCGTTAGGTTAGGCTAAGATAGTATAGGATTAGATCAGTTCATCCTCTCTTGTATTTATCTCAACAAGAACGAAGAAGGAGGATGAAGAAAGAAAGATGGAAGATCATGTGACATGGGTTTCTTCTTTTCAACTCTTTAATCTTGTATTTGATTCCTATATTTTGTTAATATACAAGTTTAGATCTTGATTTTCAATTGTTTTATTTTATTATTTGCTAAGTTTCATGTCTCGGGTTTTGGTTGAACTATCAATAGATTGTTTGTGATATTTCTTGTGTTATTGATGCTCTTATTTTAAACAAGCTATTTACTCCCTCCATCCCATTGTTAATATCATATTTTCATTTTATTGATATCCCAAAATAAAAGCCACCATTTCAAATTTAACACGTGCTTTCCAATCTTGCCATTTGAAAAAAATAATTTTAAAAATCTAGATTCACATTTAACAAGGAAATATTTTGAATTCAAAGGATACATATGTAAATTCACTAATACCACATCATTTAGATAGAATGATTACTATATCTCCGCAAAAGGTTGGATTCCCAAAAATGACTCTAATATTGCGATGAAGGAAGTAGTACTTTTGCTTTTATAATCATGATTAACTGGCGGCTATTAATTGTGATAATCTTAAGGTATTGAATTTGTAATAAGAATTGAAATTTCACATTAGTTCATGGAACTGTTAAACCTAGGGAGTACATTCACGAAAGTAGAGCTGCACCTTTGCGACTTGTTTATTAGGAATTTCATAGAATTTCTAGGGCTTGTAGTTGATTTCATAATTACGAAAATAGGTATGAAATAATTATATGTATGTATAAGTAATTCACTGGCAAAGCGCATATCACATGCTTTAGAATATTGCGCCATAGCTAGCTGTAATAGTAACAATCAATTAATCCAAAAAGTTCATTTTCAAGAGTAGTTAGAAATTCCATAACCCTAGTAGCTTTCTATTATGATTTTCTTGTCTAGTTTTGATGAAATTTTATTTTATCTAATTTGTTGACTCGTCTAAATAGTAAAGGAGTTCAAGTACTATCGGTAATTGATTTACTCTTCCCTGTGGGATTGACCATTAATACCCTATACTCAAACACGACTTGTATACTCGTAATTATGTGTGAGTTATTTAAGAATTTACAAATTTAAAATTTAAGGCGTAGCAAAGAGATGGTTTTTACATACACACCCCACGCTTGTCATCCCTAATGTTTGGAATTTTACTTATTTTAGTCGCTTAAATTTCAAATAGTGATATCGAGAGTTTTAGAATAAAATAAGACACGAATTATAATGAAATTGTATTAAATGGGTAATACGAATTCTAATTAAACTTTTTTCATTTTTATTTCATTTAATGATGCCATTAATTTCTCATATACTTCTTTTCTTTTGCATGCATGGTCTCAAATTTGATATAATATGTGTAATTATTGTTTTGCACTATTAATAGTTTACTAATAATGAGTTGTATCAATTTTTCACTTTTAGTAAAAATTAAACATATTAATTAAATACCCCTTAAAAATATAAGGTATATATACTAAATGTATATTAAGTTGTTTCTTTTTCTTTTTTTGTTTTTTGCACTTTAGTAAGTTATCAGCTATGTTTGAAATGAAGTTGGCATTTTATAAAATCATTTGAAGCATTCAATAGTTATCATGGTACACGAATCTTAAAATACACACTTTAAAACTTTAGTATTGAAATGTTGGATTTTAATAGCAACACAGAGAACAAAAAAAAAAAGAAAGTTTTTCAAAAATTCCTAAAGGTACTTTATATTGGTATTTATCTTCATTAGTTTCTATAATTACAATTCCTAACTACAACAATTTAAGGCCTATGTGTACAAGTCATGAAAGAACTTGTGTAGTAGACTAGTAGTAATGATAATAAATTTTTATATTAATACTAGCATTCTCCCTTTTCTTCTTTATCTTATATATTATTTGTATATTGTCATTCGATTATAACATATTCAACAAAGAAATCCTCTATAAGTTAAACAATGATATCGTGCTAATATAATTTTTATAAGATTTTATAGGGATTTAGGAGCACATTTTGTCATATATTAATTCTTTTTTTTTAAATAAAATTATATTTTATTCATAATAAGAATGAAGAACAAGAAAAGCAACACAATCTTCTAAACACATGTCATATATTAATTCAATTCACATTTCACTTCATCTTTTAACCCCCAACTATCACTACTTGAAACTTAAGGACCATAATGATTGAAACTTCAAACATTAAGGACTGAAAATGCAAAGTCAATTCTTTTGAACAACACTAATTTGATTTTGATCGTTAGTTATTGTGATTTCTCGTTAATTGTCCAAATTTGCCTAAAATAAAAAATTTTGGGGACTAGATTTGTTTTGATTGAAACATTAGGGACCAGTTTGCACAGGCTAAATATTGGAAACTAAAACTGCAATTCTCTCTAATTTTTATATAATAATTGTTTTGGAAATGCTTAGAATTTTGGATGCTCATATGTTGATTGATATTGGATTTTAAGTTGATAGTTGGTCAAATGTCTGATTTTGCATAAAGTTTGATAAGTTATAGGATTATAGGATTTTAAGAAGGTTATATGTCAATATGGATACTTAATGGTCTCTAACTATTAGGCTCAATTATAATGGCGCAAT
>NW_020864105.1:0-38547 GCF_003713205.1 Coffea eugenioides
AACGAACAAAATGGTAATACTCGAGTATACCCGGAATCAAGGGTCTCAATACCCAAAATCCCCGAACAGACTACCGTGGTTCGTTATCTAATCGTCCAGGCCCTTGCCGGCCCGACTCGAATAACTTAGCCACAGGATTGAGCTCATAGGTCATAGAAATCCGAACAGATGCAGACACAGATAACAGATTCAAATTTTGCATAGAAATTGGCACATGAACAGACTAGAGAACGAGTGTGATAAAGTACACCCTCGTCTCGAACAAATAAACAGATTGCAGAGCAGAAATCAAGTTAAACAGCAATGGAGGGGAGTGGTACACTCACCGGCTCGACTTCAAAAGTTTTCACTTCAGATTGGCCTTAATCGCCAAGAAACCCTAAAATAATCAAAGTAAACTAATTGAAGGTTTCATATCCAAAATTGAGTAAACGGAATGCACAAGTGAGGCTTGACTACACGTCGTACGCCTTGCCAAATAAATACTAATGCAAGGGTGGAAAACATGATTTTCTTTGAAACGAAAAGGTAACATGGAGACCTAGGCGCAAACAACCCAAAAGCCCTTTTATTTCTACCAAAAGGCAAATCCAACTTAAAAGAACCAAACAGCCTAGAAAATCGGGCAGCACTTCCCCTAAATTTCTTACTTTTCCAGCCATTAAGGCTTCATTATTTCCTCGAATCAGTCCCAACATCTCACACAAAATTCACCTCATTTCCAAAAGCCATTCACTAGGCCCAAAGTAAAAGTTAACTAGGAAATGACCGGAATAAAAGAAAGCCTTAAAACATACAAACAAGTACAATGAGACTCGATAACGCGTCATAAAGCCAAGCCAAACATAACCCCAATAGGGTTTCATATGCATATATAGACATATAAGCAAACCAGAAAATCAGGAAATGGAACTCATTTGTCCCAACACCAAAAACAGTTTTGGCCTCCTAATGCGGTAATGGCACACAATGCGCTACGCTTATCGGATGAGGGTGTAAGACCCACCATATCGAAGCTAAAAGACAGGGTTACAACAATGTAGAAGGCCACTCAGTCCAAATCCTAGCACAACTAGGTCAAAAATGCAGAAAACCAACCCAGAACCGTAATTGCAGGTTCCCAAATCACACAATGCTGTAATTCGTCCAACTCAGTCTACACAGGTCCAAATGCATTGATTCCAAAGGCATATGATAGCTAAGACATCAAGCTACATTTCATCAGAAGACACCAACATCCAAATCCAAAGAATTCCAGTCAAAACAGACGATTACAATCACAGTTCGCACATTCTGATCACCCAGAACAGCAACAGTAAAAACGACATATCTCACTCTACACTAATTCAAATGACCTGAAATTTTGCAGGCGCCTCTAAAATGTCATTACCTACAACTTTCATGTTTTGAGGAAAGGTCAATTCGGCCTATATCTATGACCTAAAAATTCGGACAGAATGTTCATCACAAAACCCTCACTTTTCAATTTTTGGTCCAAAACAGAAATTGGTTGCAATTAATCACTTTTCCCACCTCCTAGAGTCATTAAACATCATTTCCAATCATCATACATGACCACACAATCATGCTCATATTAAAACAGAAAATTCCTCAAAAATAATAAAACTTCACCAATTCAACCAAAATCAAGATTTAATCCATAAATTTGCATCTTATACAATCACTAAGCATGATTTAAGCATCAAATAAAGAAGGAGGGTGGTTCTTCACAACTTACCTTTAAAACAAGAGAGAGAGAGCTATAGACCACCTTATCTTTCCAAACAACTCCACAAATCCACCTTATCTTAGCTATTGAAGAGGTTTTATGGAGTAATTTCAAGGTTGGATGGTTAGTTTTGATGATTTGGGACAAGAGTGAAGTGTTTTCTTCCTTATGCTTGGAGTAAGAGAGAGAGAAAGAGAGCAAGAGAGGGCCGGCTCTTCTTGAAGATTTTTGGAAGATTTTTGGGTCATTTTTGGTTATTTAAGTCAATGGTAAGAAAGTCTTAAGGTAAGCCCAATCACATGGTGACACTTGTCACCTTTAATAAAATATCTACCTAACTTGTCTCTCTCATATCAACCCAAATTGCAACCTCTACTTATCTCTTAACACCCGGTAAAATAATTCCAGTATTCAAAACTTAATCTAGTTGGCCGAAATTTTTCGAACTTTTCGCACTAGTGGGTCCCACGTCCAAAATACGCTCTTAGTTTCTCAAAATCTATTCGATACTAGAAAATCATCTAAAAACTATAATTACTCATAAAATTCACCAGAAAAATTTCCTAAGCCAGAAAATGCAGAAAACATGCCATTAAAGGGGATAAACCCTAGGAAAATTATTAAGAGGAATTTACGGGTTCTCACACTCTCTCCCCCTTAAAAGAATTTCGTCCTCGAAATTCCTTATCATATATACAACCAGTTAAGTCAAGTACAAACATAAACGATCCACCGACGAATGGCCTTTCTAGTTCACCAAATCCTTTCTAACCTAGGCCCTCATATCTTTCGTATCCGGGCGCAAGAATCCCATCTAAGATAATTCACAACTCGAGCCGGCCGGTCCCAAGAGTAAACCATCCTTATTAAAGATTCCTACCCGACATACATACCTAGCTTCCTCGAGTCCCATGATAATGATTCGCACACTTATCACATGCCCGGTTCATAACTTATGCTCAAACGAGCACTTAGACATATTCATGAAATTAGGACCACAACACCACTTAGTCCAGACTCACTCCGCGCAGAGACCACGCGAAACAGGCTCTGATACCACTTGTAACAGCCCCACCTTCCCCTAAGGCGAACCAAAGGGGTTAGCGGACTGCCTGCCCAGCTCTCGCCAGGACTACAGATCCGTTTACGTCAATCTAATACGTTCCGGAACTTACCAATGCGCGCAACCAAGTCAAAATGGCAACATAACCCAAAATAAGAAAATGACATCCGGAGTCGGCCATGATAGTAACCGACCCGTCAGAACCCAACCGAAAGAGCACGCAAACATTCACATCTGAACTTTAGCGATTACAATCCAAAATGACATACAAAAGTTTTCAAAAGTTAATACATATACACGGTTTGCCAAATCAAAAGAGAAAACGCCCCAAAAGTACACTTAGGGTTTTAATACATGAGCTATACAAAAGATATGTTCAACTAGCTCAATTTGGCAGCCATTTGTCAAATCCAGACCAAAAGGGTTTATTTTCCTGTAAGGAAAACAAAAGGAACAGAAAGGGGTGAGCTTGCGCTCAATGAGGTACCAAACATATAGCAGAAAAATCATGGCATTTCACATTTAACAAATCAGATACACATGCCAGATGTAAAGCAAAGGAACCAATGATTCAAATCAGAAGGATACGGGTGGCTCTCAGGAGCCAAATTTCCAGCGCAGTACTTGATCCAAACCGGTTGACTCTCCGTCAACGTATATAGAACCAAAACGTCCGTAGACTCCTCTTTACACCGAATTCCGTCCACCAAACACCCCTTTACCGGGCCCGCTCACCTCAAACGAACAAAATGGTAATACTCGAGTATACCCGGAATCAAGGGTCTCAATACCCAAAATCCCCGAACAGACTACCGTGGTTCGTTATCTAATCGTCCAGGCCCTTGCCGGCCCGACTCGAATAACTTAGCCACAGGATTGAGCTCATAGGTCATAGAAATCCGAACAGATGCAGACACAGATAACAGATTCAAATTTTGCATAGAAATTGGCACATGAACAGACTAGAGAACGAGTGTGATAAAGTACACCCTCGTCTCGAACAAATAAACAGATTGCAGAGCAGAAATCAAGTTAAACAGCAATGGAGGGGAGTGGTACACTCACCGGCTCGACTTCAAAAGTTTTCACTTCAGATTGGCCTTAATCGCCAAGAAACCCTAAAATAATCAAAGTAAACTAATTGAAGGTTTCATATCCAAAATCGAGTAAACGGAATGCACAAGTGAGGCTCGACTACACGTCGTACGCCTTGCCAAATAAATACTAATGCAAGGGTGGAAAACATGATTTTCTTGGAAACGAAAAGGTAACATGGAGACCTAGGCGCAAACAACCCAAAAGCCCTTTTATTTCTACCAAAAGGCAAATCCAACTTAAAAGAACCAAACGGCCTAGAAAATCGGGCAGCACTTCCCCTAAATTTCTTACTTTTCCAGCCATTAAGGCTTCATTATTTCCTCGAATCAGTCCCAACATCTCACACAAAATTCACCTCATTTCCAAAAGCCATTCACTAGGCCCAAAGTAAAAGTTAACTAGGAAATGACCGGAATAAAAGTAAGCCTTAAAACATACAAACAAGTACAATGAGACTCGATAACGCGTCATAAAGCCAAGCCAAACATAACCCCAATAGGGTTTCATATGCATATATAGACATATAAGCAAACCAGAAAATCAGGAAATGGAACTCATTTGTCCCAACACCAAAAACAGTTTTGGCCTCCTAATGCGGTAATGGCACACAATGCGCTACGCTTATCGGATGAGGGTGTAAGACCCACCATATCGAAGCTAAAAGACAGGGCTACAACAATGTAGAAGGCCACTCAGTCCAAATCCTAGCACAACTAGGTCAAAAATGCAGAAAACCAACCCAGAACCGTAATTGCAGGTTCCCAAATCACACAATGCTGTAATTCGTCCAACTCAGTCTACACAGGTCCAAATGCATTGATTCCAAAGGCATATGATAGCTAAGACATCAAGCTACATTTCATCAGAAGACACCAACATCCAAATCCAAAGCAATTCCAGTCAAAACAGACGATTACAATCACAGTTCGCACATTCTGATCACCCAGAACAGCAACAGTAAAAACGACATATCTCACTCTACACTAATTCAAATGACCTGAAATTTTGCAGGCGCCTCTAAAATGTCATTACCTACAACTTTCATGTTTTGAGGAAAGGTCAATTCGGCCTATATCTATGACCTAAAAATTCGGACAGAATGTTCATCACAAAACCCTCACTTTTCAATTTTTGGTCCAAAACAGAAATTGGTTGCAATTAATCACTTTTCCCACCTCCTAGAGTCATTAAACATCATTTCCAATCATCATACATGACCACACAATCATGCTCATATTAAAACAGAAAATTCCTCAAAAATAATAAAACTTCACCAATTCAACCAAAATCAAGATTTAATCCATAAATTTGCATCTTATACAATCACTAAGCATGATTTAAGCATCAAATAAAGAAGGAGGGTGGTTCTTCACAACTTACCTTTAAAACAAGAGAGAGAGAGCTATAGACCACCTTATCTTTCCAAACAACTCCACAAATCCACCTTATCTTAGCTATTGAAGAGGTTTTATGGAGTAATTTCAAGGTTGGATGGTTAGTTTTGATGATTTGGGACAAGAGTGAAGTGTTTTCTTCCTTATGCTTGGAGTAAGAGAGAGAGAAAGAGAGCAAGAGAGGGCCGGCTCTTCTTGAAGATTTTTGGAAGATTTTTGGGTCATTTTTGGTTATTTAAGTCAATGGTAAGAAAGTCTTAAGGTAAGCCCAATCACATGGTGACACTTGTCACCTTTAATAAAATATCTACCTAACTTGTCTCTCTCATATCAACCCAAATTGCAACCTCTACTTATCTCTTAACACCCGGTAAAATAATTCCAGTATTCAAAACTTAATCTAGTTGGCCGAAATTTTTCGAACTTTTCGCACTAGTGGGTCCCACGTCCAAAATACGCTCTTAGTTTCTCAAAATCTATTCGATACTAGAAAATCATCTAAAAACTATAATTACTCATAAAATTCACCAGAAAAATTTCCTAAGCCAGAAAATGCAGAAAACATGCCATTAAAGGGGATAAACCCTAGGAAAATTATTAAGAGGAATTTACGGGTTCTCACACTCTCTCCCCCTTAAAAGAATTTCGTCCTCGAAATTCCTTATCATATATACAACCAGTTAAGTCAAGTACAAACATAAATGATCCACCGAGGAATGGCCTTTCTAGTTCACCAAATCCTTTCTAACCTAGGCCCTCATATCTTTCGTATCCGGGCGCAAGAATCCCATCTAAGATAATTCACAACTCGAGCCGGCCGGTCCCAAGAGTAAACAATCCTTATTAAAGATTCCTACCCGACATACATACCTAGCTTCCTCGAGTCCCATGATAATGATTCGCACACTTATCACATGCCCGGTTCATAACTTATGCTCAAACGAGCACTTAGACATATTCATGAAATTAGGACCACAACACCACTTAGTCCAGGCTCACTCCGCGCAGAGACCACGCGAAACAGGCTCTGATACCACTTGTAACAGCCCCACCTTCCCCTAAGGCGAACCAAAGGGGTTAGCGGACTGCCTGCCCAGCTCTCGCCAGGACTACAGATCCGTTTACGTCAATCTAATACGTTCCGGAACTTACCAATGCGCGCAACCAAGTCAAAATGGCAACATAACCCAAAATAAGAAAATGACATCCGGAGTCGGCCATGATAGTAACCGACCCGTCAGAACCCAACCGAAAGAGCACGCAAACATTCACATCTGAACTTTAGCGATTACAATCCAAAATGACATACAAAAGTTTTCAAAAGTTAATACATATACACGGTTTGCCAAATCAAAAGAGAAAACGCCCCAAAAGTACACTTAGGGTTTTACTACATGAGCTATACAAAAGATATGTTCAACTAGCTCAATTTGGCAGCCATTTGTCAAATCCAGACCAAAAGGGTTTATTTTCCTGTAAGGAAAACAAAAGGAACAGAAAGGGGTGAGCTTGCGCTCAATGAGGTACCAAACATATAGCAGAAAAATCATGGCATTTCACATTTAACAAATCAGATACACATGCCAGATGTAAAGCAAAGGAACCAATGATTCAAATCAGAAGGATACGGGTGGCTCTCAGGAGCCAAATTTCCAGCGCAGTACTTGATCCAAACCGGTTGACTCTCCGTCAACGTATATAGAACCAAAACGTCCGTAGACTCCTCTTTACACCGAATTCCGTCCACCAAACACCCCTTTACCGGGCCCGCTCACCTCAAACGAACAAAATGGTAATACTCGAGTATACCCGGAATCAAGGGTCTCAATACCCAAAATCCCCGAACAGACTACCGTGGTTCGTTATCTAATCGTCCAGGCCCTTGCCGGCCCGACTCGAATAACTTAGCCACAGGATTGAGCTCATAGGTCATAGAAATCCGAACAGATGCAGACACAGATAACAGATTCAAATTTTGCATAGAAATTGGCACATGAACAGACTAGAGAACGAGTGTGATAAAGTACACCCTCGTCTCGAACAAATAAACAGATTGCAGAGCAGAAATCAAGTTAAACAGCAATGGAGGGGAGTGGTACACTCACCGGCTCGACTTCAAAAGTTTTCACTTCAGATTGGCCTTAATCGCCAAGAAACCCTAAAATAATCAAAGTAAACTAATTGAAGGTTTCATATCCAAAATCGAGTAAACGGAATGCACAAGTGAGGCTCGACTACACGTCGTACGCCTTGCCAAATAAATACTAATGCAAGGGTGGAAAACATGATTTTCTTGGAAACGAAAAGGTAACATGGAGACCTAGGCGCAAACAACCCAAAAGCCCTTTTATTTCTACCAAAAGGCAAATCCAACTTAAAAGAACCAAACGGCCTAGAAAATCGGGCAGCACTTCCCCTAAATTTCTTACTTTTCCAGCCATTAAGGCTTCATTATTTCCTCGAATCAGTCCCAACATCTCACACAAAATTCACCTCATTTCCAAAAGCCATTCACTAGGCCCAAAGTAAAAGTTAACTAGGAAATGACCGGAATAAAAGTAAGCCTTAAAACATACAAACAAGTACAATGAGACTCGATAACGCGTCATAAAGCCAAGCCAAACATAACCCCAATAGGGTTTCATATGCATATATAGACATATAAGCAAACCAGAAAATCAGGAAATGGAACTCATTTGTCCCAACACCAAAAACAGTTTTGGCCTCCTAATGCGGTAATGGCACACAATGCGCTACGCTTATCGGATGAGGGTGTAAGACCCACCATATCGAAGCTAAAAGACAGGGCTACAACAATGTAGAAGGCCACTCAGTCCAAATCCTAGCACAACTAGGTCAAAAATGCAGAAAACCAACCCAGAACCGTAATTGCAGGTTCCCAAATCACACAATGCTGTAATTCGTCCAACTCAGTCTACACAGGTCCAAATGCATTGATTCCAAAGGCATATGATAGCTAAGACATCAAGCTACATTTCATCAGAAGACACCAACATCCAAATCCAAAGCAATTACAGTCAAAACAGACGATTACAATCACAGTTCGCACATTCTGATCACCCAGAACAGCAACAGTAAAAACGTCATATCTCACTCTACACTAATCCAAATGACCTGAAATTTCGTAGGCACCTCTAAAATTTCATTCCCTACAACTTTCATGTTTTGAGGAAAGGCCAATTAGGCCTATATCTATGACCTAAAAATTCGGACAGAATGTTCATCACAAAACCCTCACTTTTCAATTTTTGGTCCAAAACAGAAATTGGTTGCAATTAATCACTTTTCCCACCTCCTAGAGTCATTAAACATCATTTCCAATCATCATACATGACCACACAATCATGCTCATATTAAAACAGAAAATTACTCAAAAATAATAAAACTTCACCAATTCAACCAAAATCAAGATTTAATCCGTAAATTTGCATCTTATACAATCACTAAGCATGATTTAAGCATCAAATAAAGAAGGAGGGTGGTTCTTCACAACTTACCTTTAAAACAAGAGAGAGAGAGCTATAGACCACCTTATCTTTCCAAACAACTCCACAAATCCACCTTATCTTAGCTATTGAAGAGGTTTTATGGAGTAATTTCAAGGTTGGATGGTTAGTTTTGATGATTTGGGACAAGAGTGAAGTGTTTTCTTCCTTATGCTTGGAGTAAGAGAGAGAGAAAGAGAGCAAGAGAGGGCCGGCTCTTCTTGAAGATTTTTGGAAGATTTTTGGGTCATTTTTGGTTATTTAAGTCAATGGTAAGAAAGTCTTAAGGTAAGCCCAATCACATGGTGACACTTGTCACCTTTAATAAAATATCTACCTAACTTGTCTCTCTCATATCAACCCAAATTGCAACCTCTACTTATCTCTTAACACCCGGTAAAATAATTCCAGTATTCAAAACTTAATCTAGTTGGCCGAAATTTTTCGAACTTTTCGCACTAGTGGGTCCCACGTCCAAAATACGCTCTTAGTTTCTCAAAATCTATTCGATACTAGAAAATCATCTAAAAACTATAATTACTCATAAAATTCACCAGAAAAATTTCCTAAGCCAGAAAATGCAGAAAACATGCCATTAAAGGGGATAAACCCTAGGAAAATTATTAAGAGGAGTTTACGGGTTCTCACAAATTCGGCCTCTATCTATGACCTAAAATTTCGGACAGATTAGGGGTTTATGAACCCTAACTTTTCACAATTCACTTCAAATCCAAAATTGGTTGCATTTATCCACAATTCACACCTACTAGAGTCATTATAGTCCATTGCCAATCATCAAAGATGGCTACAACATCCATTTCATATTAAACCAGAAAATTCATCATAAAATTAAAAACTTCACCAAATCAAGCCAAACCAAGAAATAAATCATATAATCCATCACTTTAGCCACTTCTAAGCCAAACATAAGCATCATTAGATGTAGTAGGGTGTTCAAGCATCACTTACCAAGAAATCAAGAGATGTAGAGAGGTTGACCACCTTAGACCTTCAAACAAACTTCACTAATACACTTACTAGCACTAGAAGAAAGGTTTTTATGGAGTAGAATCTAATCTAGGCTTTTGTTTGTAGGAGATTAAGGCAAATAGAAGCTTGAAAGTTGGTGGAAATTCCTTTCTTCTTAGCTCAAGGAGAACCGGCCACAAGGAGAGAAAAATGGTGAATTTTGTGCAATTTTTTTGATATTTAATCCTTTGGTCAAAAAAAGTCAAGAAAGTGAATAGTATTTCTTAAAGTCCAACAAATGAGAAGATGACACTTGTCACCTCATTAAAGGCATTCTTATCTTTCTTTTCTCTCTCACATCAATCACTTCACACACACTACTTATCTCTTAACACCCGATAAATTTTTCACAGTATCCGAAACTTAACCTTATTGGCCGAATTTTTCCGAACTTTTCGCACTAGTGGGTCCCACGTCCACTATTTACTCTTAATTTTCTAAAACTCGCCAATACTAGAAAAATCATCTAAAAACTCTAATTGCTCATAAAATCCATTAAGAAAATATGTCTAAGCCAGAAAATGCAGAAAACATGCATTTAAGGGAAAATAAACCCTAGGAAAAAAAATTAGGGTTTTACGGGTTCTCACACTCTCTCCCCCTTAAAAGAATTTCGTCCTCGAAATTTCTCACCTTAACTCCCGAAAAGGTTTGGGTATTTCTTTCGCATTTCATCTTCCACTTCCCAGGTAGCTTCCTCACCTCCGTGGTTTCTCCATAGCACTTTCACTAGCGGAATCTTCTTGTTTCGGAGCTCTTTGACTTTTCGATCGAGTACTTGGACCGATTTCTCTTCATAGGCCAGTGATTCGTCCACTTCAATCTCCTCTGGTTGCAATATATGGGATGGGTCTGGATGATACTTCTTTAGCATCGAGACGTGAAATACATCATGGATTCGAGATAGACTGGATGGCAGTTCCAATCGATACGCGATCGCTCCAACCCTCTGAAGGATCTTGTAGGGTCCGACGTACCGCGGTTGAAGTTTCTTTCCTTTACTCGTTGTAAGACTTCGTAAGGGTGTGATTTTGAGAAATACATGATCTCCAACTTCAAATTCCAAATCTTTTCTTCGGTTATCTGCGTAGCTCTTTTGTCGACTCTGAGCTGTTTGAAGTCGTTGCCTTATCAACTTGACCTTCTCTTGAGCCTCTTCCATCCATGGAATAGTTGCCGGGTCCAGTGCTTTCTTTTCGCCAACTTCATCCCAGTAAATCGGCGACCGGCACTTGCATCCGTAGAGAGCTTCGTACGGAGCCATTTGAATCGACGAATGAAAGCTATTGTTATATGCAAATTCGACTAAGGTCATGTGCTGACCCCAATTGCCTCCAAAGTCCAGAATGCACGTTCGTAGCATGTCCTCGAGAGTTTGAATAGTCCGTTCTGACTGGCCATCCGTCTGAGGATGATAGGTCGTGCTCAAATTGAGTTTCGTCCCCAGGGTTTCTTGGAACTTTTGCCAAAATCGTGACACAAACCGTGGATCCCGATCGGAAACGATGCTCACAGGAACACCGTGTAGTCTTACAACCTCATCCATGTACAGTCGAGCCAACTTGTCCATTGAATACTTCATGTTCACCGGCAAGAAATGGGCCGACTTGGTTAATCGATCAACGATCACCCAAACAGCATCGTGTCCTCTTTGTGTCCTCAGTAAACCTGAAACGAAGTCCATGGTGATGTTTTCCTACTTCCACTCGGGTATCTCCAAGGGTTGTAACAGACCCGATGGTTTTTGATGCTCTGCCTTCACTTGCTGGCAAATGAGACATTTCTGCACGTATTGAGCGATTTCCTTCTTCATGTTGTCCCACCAATAATTTCCTTTTAGGTCTTGATACATCTTGCTGCTGTCCGGATGGATTGTATACTTGGACCGATGAGCTTCCTCCAGAATCTCCATTTTCAACGACTCCACCTTCGGTACCACTATTCGGTTCCGATATTTTAAAATACCCTCAGGACTCAAATTAAAGTCCGTAGTTTCTCCCTTATCCACTTTCTCTCTCCATTTCTGTACCATCAAATCTTCTTTTTGTGCCTCTTTAATACGTTCCCATAGAGTGGAGGTAACCCTAACATTGCCAAATATCACCTTATGGCTCCCTAGACAGGGTTTCCACTCGCACACGGATTCTAGCAAATCCCACTCCTTAATCATTAGCCCTGCTATTTGCACCTTACGACTCAAGGCATCTGCTACCACATTTGCCTTTCCCGGATGGTAATTGATTGTACAGTCGTAATCTTCCAGAAATTCCATCCACCTTCGTTGCCTCATGTTTAGTTCCTTCTGGGAAAAGAGGTATCTAAGACTTTTGTGATCCGAATACACTTTGAAAGTCACCCCATATAGGTAATGCCTCCACTTTTTCAGTGCAAAGACAACTGCGGCTAGTTCCAGATCGTGCGTCGGGTAATGCTGCTCGTGAAGCTTTAACTTCCTAGAGGCAAATGAAATTACATTCCGATTCTGCATCAAAACACACCCCAGGCCTTCTCGCGACGCATCTGCATATACCGCGAACCCGTCCACTCCACTTGGCAAGACCAGTACCGGAGCCGTGGTCAATCTTCTCTTTAATTCCTGGAAACTTGTTTCGCAACGGCCGTTCCAGATAAACTGGCCATGCTTCTTTGTCAAGTCAGTTAGGGGTCCTGCTAGTTTGGAAAAATCTTGAATAAACCGTCGGTAGTACCCAGCTAGCCCTAAAAAGCTACGAATTTCCGTGGGGGTTTCTGGCCTCTTCCAATTTGTCACGGCCTCAACCTTCGCCGGGTCCACCGAAATACCTTCGTGGGAGATCACGTGCCCTAAAAACGCTACTTTCTCCAACCAGAACTCGCATTTGCTAAACTTAGCGTACAGTTGATGTTCCCTCAATGTCTGCAACACCACTCTCAAATGCTCCTCATGCTCTAAGCGTGTCTTAGAGTAGACCAAAATGTCATCAATGAATACAACGACAAATCGGTCTAGATAGGGTTTGAAAACCCTATGCATTAGGTCCATGAAGGCGGCGGGAGCATTGGTCAGTCCAAAGGGCATAACGGCGAACTCGTAGTGCCCGTATCTTGAATTAAAAGCAGTTTTCGGAATGTCCTCCTTCCTAATCAACAACTGGTAGTATCCCTGTCGGAGGTCTAACTTCGAGAAGACCACTGCTCCTTGCAACTGGTCGAATAACTCATCAATGTGGGGCAGTGGATATTTATTCTTGATCGTAACGTTGTTCAGCCCCCTATAGTCAATACACATCCTCAAAGTTCCATCCTTTTTCTTCACAAATAGAACAGGAGCTCCCCAAGGAGACTCACTCTCGTGTATGAAACCCCGCTCCAACAGATCTTGCAACTGTAACTTAAGCTCTTTAAGTTCTGCAGGCGCCATTCGGTATGGGGTTTTCGAGATAGGTGCGGTTCCAGGCAACAAGTCTATACGGAATTCTATCTCCCTTTCCGGAGGTAAGGCTACTAACTCATCAGGAAATACATCCGGAAAGTCCCTCACTATGGCCACATCTTCTACCTTTAACTTATCCGTAGGGGTATTAATTAAGAAGGCCAAAAATCCTTGCGCCCCTCTACTTATCAGTTTCCTAGCTCGAATGCCAGAAATGAGAGCAGATGAGGCTAACCTACCCCTTATATCCAACCTTAAGGTTGCCTCGCCAGGAATGCGAAATTCTACTATTTTCGTTTTACAATCCAGTTGGGCGTTATATTTGGCTAACCAGTCCATACCCAGAATCACATCGTACCCCTTAATAGACAAGCTAATCAGGTCTCCTAAAAATCTCCTCTCTCCTACCCATACCTCGCAATCCTTATAAACCATACTAGTCACCAACCGTTGATTCCCCGTAGGTGTATTAACTTCTAAGTCATATGGTAAGCTAGCAGGTTTTATATCGATGCCACACATGAAATCAGGGTTAACAAACGAATGAGTGGCACCAGGATCAATTAAAACTTTGGCAAAGCGGTGGAAAATAGGGATCGTACCTTCCACCACCTCAGAAGACTCTGGGACCTGATGAGGCTCTAAGGAGTAAACCCTAGCTGGAACTTTCGGTTTGGACCCATCTCCCTTGGCGGGTCCTGTATTGGTCCTCGGCAGTGGTTGGCTTCCTTTTCCATCTTGTTTCAGGACCGGGCAAGTAGCCAGTTGGTGGTCCGCGCTTCCACACCGCAGACACTTACCCTGCTTCCTCCAGCAGTTATCCTCGGTGTGGTTTGCTTTCCCACAGTGCCCACAGGGACCACGAGGTGCCGAAACTGAGCCACTCTGAACATTGCCCCTTTGTCCACGCCCAGCTTGACTACCCCTAAATGGAGTCCCTCTGCCTGAACCAGAGTGTCGGCCGCCACCCGATCCTCGTCCAAACTTAGAAGGAGTGCTCTTCTCACCTTGTCCAGACGTACTCCCAGGAAAACCACGCTTCTTAGCCTGGAAGTTTCGGACCTGCAGCCGTGCACTCTCAACTCGTTGGGCTTTTTCCATTGCCTCGCTAAACGTGGTAATGTGAGCTGCCGCGAGGTCTTTCTGGATCTCAACGTTCAAACCCTGAATGAAGCGCCTAACCCGTCGTTGCTCAGTTATGATTAGCTTAGGCGCGAATTTAGACAGGCGGGTGAACTGACTCTCGTACTCTGCCACAGTCTGAGCCCCTTGCCGGAGCCGAATAAACTCGTCCTCCTTCCTCTCCTGGACTAGAGGAGGGAAAAACTTTGCATTAAATTCGTGGATGAAGTTCACCCAAGTCCTAGGTGTCTGCTCCCTTTCCCATTTCTGTCTAATTACGTTCCACCAGGAACGGGCAGCCCCTTCAAGTTGAAACACGGCAAAAGTCACCTGCCGTTCGTCTGGGTAATGTAAAGCGGCAAATATATCTACCATTTTCTCAAGCCATTTCTCAGCAACGTCTGGATCGGGTCCCCCAACAAATTTCGGCGGAGCGAACTTTTGGAAACGTTCGAGAGCTCTATCCTCGCTCTCGACATGATGGCCAGGGTTTCCGGGGTTTCCAGGGTTAGGGTTTGGGTTCTGGCCCTGCTGTTGTACTACTTGTGCTAGTAAATTGGTCATTTTCTGCATAGCAGCAGCTATCTGAACATTAGGGTCGGCTTGGGGTTCATGCTCAGGTCCAGTCGAGGTTTCCCCCGCACCCCTAACCGGTGTAGGTTGTCTAGCACCACGCCCACGACCCCTACCACTTCGTGTACCTTCCATAAGGTTACTTGGTCTAGGCAAGTATACTAAACCAAAAGTAGTACCAAAACATATAAGTAACACGCAAAGCTTTCACATTAACACACATTTATACATTGCAACATGAGCACAACATAGATATACAAGCCAAACACATATACACAATCAGTCAGTCGAGTACGGCCAAGGCACGCACGTACATAAACGATCCACCTGAGGATAGGCCTATCAAAAGAGATTTACACATAGCTAACTCTATATCCAATACGGTTAGCTAAGGCTCTATCCCTATCCCTATATACATTCAAAACCGCTACCATCCAAAAGATGCCTAGATATCAAGACTTAGTCGGTTGCCGGGGTCTGAGACCCAGGCGATGGGGTAGACTCCTCCCCAGCCTCGGCCCCAGCACACGAGGCCTCATCGCTAGATTCCTCGAGCCCGTCGTCGCACAGATTAAGGATCGCCTCAGCACGACCCCTGACCTTGCGAGCTCTCATAGTCTCGCGCTCGCGTGCATCTCTCAGTTGGTCGCAGAGATCATCAACTCTGCCCTCGACCTGGAGTACATCATATTCTAGCTCTTTAATACGCGAGGCTTGCTTCTCATTGGTTGCCCTAGCCTGAGTCACCTCAGCTTCCAATGTCGCAACCGCAGCTTCCAGCTTAGTATTATCCTTAGCCAACTCCTCACGTTCCTTTGCCACCGCCAACACTAGAGTGTTTGGATAGGCGTACTTGCTACGGCACTCGCACTGTCGAACGCGGCTGGCCGGGCTCCAACGCACCACGGCCCCCTTCTGCCTAAGTTGATACTTAATTGGCGGCAGCGTACTACGAGGACGATCTCCTGCCGGACGGTCACTCGGGTCACCGCTCGCATCCATCCTATAGCAAAGGAAGAAATCATATGATTACACTTAATAGGCATAAACAATAGAATCCTCAAATCGAGCACTTCTATTATACCCAGGCTAATTCAAACCTAGGCTCTGATACCACCTGGGACAGCCCCACCTTCCCCTAAGGCGAACCAAAGGGGTTAGCGGACTGCCTGCCCAGCTCTCGCCAGGACTAACGGTACAGTTTACGACAATCTATAACGTTCCGGAACATCCCATTGCGCGCAAACAACTCAAAAACACAAAATAAAAAAAATGAAAATTGAAGCCAAAATGAATAGTGCAGGACACGTCAGAATCCGGCCGGAAACTGGCCGGATTCTCGGCCGGATACAAGGCCGAGAGCAAACTCAAAAATTTCCAAAAGTCCCACTCAATCCGGCCGGCAATCCGGCCAAGATTCCGGCCGGATTGTCTGGCCGGATACCAGCCACTGGCCGGATTTCCAATTTTTCTCAAGCAATCCGGCCTGCAATCCGGCCAGTGTCTGGCCGGATTCCTGGCCGGATTCGCCACTGTACATCTTCGCCAATTTTTTTTCTTTTCCGTTTGAAAGTCGTGTCACTCCGAAATCCAACCAAACATCATCCAAACATATATATACATTGAATTCCAACATTTAACCAAAGTGGCATGCCATAAACATTCATTAAGGAAGTACATATTCGGTTTGCCTATCAAAAGGAAATGAACCCGTTACACATTAGGGCTTCATTTCAAGAGCTATACAAAAGACATTTACAAGCTCAACTTGGCAATTAACTATCCAATCCATTCTCAAAAGTAATTGTATCCCTGTAAGGAAAACAAATAACACGGAATGAGCTAAAGCCCAGTGGTATACTACTACATAAGCAACCAAAGTCACATAACGATGAACTTTCATTTAAAGTGCACAAATAAGCAGTAAAACAAAACGGTAAAAGGATACGGTCGGCTCTCAAGAGCCCAATTCCATGCTTGCCAACTTGATCCAATCTCATTGACCCTCCGTCAATGTTAAGAGTACCAAACCGTAGACCTCACTATACTTCCATTCCTTCCACCCAACATACCCCAACCGGGCCCGCACTCCAATTCAGTAGTTTTTGGTAATACTCGAGTTTACCGGAACCAAGGGTCTCATTACCACAAGGTTCCCCAGTACAGTCCCCGTGGCAATTCAATCTTCACGACCAAGCCCTCGCCGGCTCGATTCAATTGACTACCGAACGGGGTTGAGCTCAGTAATACAGTAAAGCAGTCGGACAATCGTCCAAACTACACCAATTCAGTTTCCATGCATGGAATTCAGTATCTCATATAACAAGTGCAGTATTTCAGTAAAACGGTAAATAGCCATGAAGGAAATCACAAGGGGTGAGGGCGGTCAAGTACACCCTCACCTCAATCACTTCCAACAACCAATTAAGCCTTCAAGGCATCAAATACACATAGCACAAAGCCACATAATAACAAGTAAGTGAGTAGTATACTCACCAAGCAAGAAAGTGGTGTTTCATACACCGTGGTCACCAAGACGTCGTGAGCTACCGTCACGTCCTAACACAGGTAACACATTCAATGAGACTCGATACCGAGCCATATAGCAATGCCAATCATAACCCTAATAGGGTTTTACAACCATATACAAGCATGATAGCAAACCAGAAATTAAGAAAGGGCTTTAATGTAGGCCTTGATAAGAAAACCGGTTTGACGTCATAATGCGGTAATGGCACAACTCTCACTAAAATTATCGGATGGGGGTGTAAGACCCACCATATCGAAGCCAATAAATAGAGCTACAACAATATAGAAGGTCACTCAATCCAGTTCCTAACACAACTAGGTCAAATATGCCAAATACTATACCAGAATTCCCAAAACAGGTTTGCAAATCACACAA
Organism: Coffea eugenioides; assembly: GCF_003713205.1. Lineage (NCBI taxonomy): Eukaryota > Viridiplantae > Streptophyta > Magnoliopsida > Gentianales > Rubiaceae > Coffea > Coffea eugenioides. The sequence goes on from NW_020864105.1 coordinate 17,832, forward strand.
AACTGTAATTACTATAACTCAGTCTATACAAGTCCAAATGCCGAAATTCCAAAGGCATATGGTAGCTAAGACATCCATCTACATATCATCAGAAGACACCAACTTCAAAATCCAAACCAATTCCAGTCAAAACAGACAATTACTATCGCAGTTCGGACATTCTGTTCACCAAAAACAGCAACAGTAAAAACGGCATAACTCACTCTATGCTACTCCAAATGCCCTGAAATGTTGCAGGCACTTCATACTCATCAATACCTACAACTTTCATGTTTTGAGCAAAGTCCAATTCGGCCTCTATCTATGACCTAAAATTTCGGACAGATTAGGGGTTTATGAACCCTAACTTTTCACAATTCACTTCAAATCCAAAATTGGTTGCATTTATCCACAATTCACACCTACTAGAGTCATTATAGTCCATTGCCAATCATCAAAGATGGCTACAACATCCATTTCATATTAAACCAGAAAATTCATCATAAAATTAAAAACTTCACCAAATCAAGCCAAACCAAGAAATAAATCATATAATCCATCACTTTAGCCACTTCTAAGCCAAACATAAGCATCATTAGATGTAGTAGGGTGTTCAAGCATCACTTACCAAGAAATCAAGAGATGTAGAGAGGTTGACCACCTTAGACCTTCAAACAAACTTCACTAATACACTTACTAGCACTAGAAGAAAGGTTTTTATGGAGTAGAATCTAATCTAGGCTTTTGTTTGTAGGAGATTAAGGCAAATAGAAGCTTGAAAGTTGGTGGAAATTCCTTTCTTCTTAGCTCAAGGAGAACCGGCCACAAGGAGAGAAAAATGGTGAATTTTGTGCAATTTTTTTGATATTTAATCCTTTGGTCAAAAAAAGTCAAGAAAGTGAATAGTATTTCTTAAAGTCCAACAAATGAGAAGATGACACTTGTCACCTCATTAAAGGCATTCTTATCTTTCTTTTCTCTCTCACATCAATCACTTCACACACACTACTTATCTCTTAACACCCGATAAATTTTTCACAGTATCCGAAACTTAACCTTATTGGCCGAATTTTTCCGAACTTTTCGCACTAGTGGGTCCCACGTCCACTATTTACTCTTAATTTTCTAAAACTCGCCAATACTAGAAAAATCATCTAAAAACTCTAATTGCTCATAAAATCCACTAAGAAAATATGTCTAAGCCAGAAAATGCAGAAAACATGCATTTAAGGGAAAATAAACCCTAGGAAAAAAAATTAGGGTTTTACGGGTTCTCACACTCATCCCTTTAGTTTTGTTTTCCTTAACAGGGGAAGGCGTGCAAGGACGAGAGCCTGTATAGACTAGCTGGGTCTAGCCTTGGTTTTCTTTTGTCATGGTTTTCGCCCTTGTGCTTGGCACGGGCTGGATGTATAGTGATTTGAGTTGAGAACCTCTGTATATTTGACGGTAGTACTTCTTCTTGAGATATTATTGTATACACATTTTGTTTTAAGTTGGATCGTGCTTAGATGTTCTTATGGTTGCTTGAAGTGCTCGACTGAGTCCCGGCGACAGCTAGGCAGGCAGTCCGCCGAACCCTTTGGTTCGCCTTAGGGGAAAGTGGGGCTGTTACAGATAAACGTACATTTGATCCTTGATTCATGACATCATTGAAGTGCATTATCTTGAAATATATTTGCTTACTGATTTTGCTGGTTACTCACTGAGCTTTTAGCTCACCCCAAAACTATTTTATTCCCCTCCACAGGCCTCGTGGCGAAGGAAGGACTTGTAATACTTATTCACGTGACTGGATGGCCTATATTTTATACAGTTTAGATTTGCAATTCCTCCTGTATAATAGCTGGTATCAAGGATCAGAGTGGCGCAGCGGAAGCGTGGACGCTTCGCTTATGATATGCAATTCTTGGAGGATTTGATGTAAAATTTGAGATTTAAATTGGATTTTGTTTGAGGTTTGTAGTGAGTGAGTCCCGGCGAGAGCTAGGCAGGCAACCCGCCGAACCCTGAGGTACGCCCTAGGGTGAGGTGGGGCCGTCACAAGTGGTATCAGAGCTTAGGCTTCAGATTCCTGTAGTGTATCTTAGGCTTGAAGTTTAGGATGCCGGACTGTGGGTTTGGTTTGAAATATTAGTGATTGTTGCGGGATGTCTCGACTTGATTGGTACAAGATGAAATGTCGAGGACGACATTCTTTTAAGGAGGGGAGTTTGTGACGCCCTGAAAGAATGAGTGTGAGAACCCGAAAAATTTTGTATATTTTCTAGACATTATTTTGTTTTCTCGTCTATAATTTTGTACCTTTCTTCAAGATATTAATTTTCTATACATTTTTATAAATGAATATAGTTTTCAAATCATTTTCTTGGTACAAGTTAGTCCACGTTAATTTTGAAGAGTATTATGAACGTGGGACCCGCTGGTGCGGTAAATGCAATATATTTTTGACAGCTTGTTGGAGTTTTGTAATAAGTGATATTATTTTACAAGGTGCTAAGAGATAATTAGATGTTACCTATATGGATTAGTATTGGAGAGACAAAAAGATAAGTTTTAAACCAAAAGGTGACATGTGTCACCTTCTTATTCAAAGTTGGACTTTTGACCATCTTTCCTTAACTTTACTAAAACCAAAATTTGACCAAAAATCAAGCCATTTCTTCCTTCTCATGGCTGAAACTTGGAGAGCAAGAGAGAGAGAAAAACCTTCATCTTTCACTCCAATTTCTTACTTCAATCTTGAGTTTTAACCGTTGGAATTGCAAATCACTCCATAAAAGTTGGTTACTAAGGAGATTCCAAGGTCTTGGTGGTGTTATTTTGGAGGAGGAACCACTAAGCTACTACCTTTTGTGAGGTATCAAGGTACGGTGTGTAAAGATTCATTGTTTGTTTCCAATAATTGTTAATTCATGACTTGTGGTGGATAGATATGTGATTTTATTGAAGATTTTATGGATTAGAGTGAAGTTAGCTAAATTTATGATTTTATGGAGATTTTTCTGATTTTATATGATGATCAAGGTTTAATCATGGTATGATGGTTGGTAATGGTGTAAAATGAAGGTTGTATATGTTAGTTGAAGTTGTTTGCGGAAGATTTTGATTTTATGCGGAAATTCCAGGTTAGGGTTTTGAATATGCCCTGTTCTGACCGGATTTATTTGGGCATGTTAGAGGCCGAATCAGGTTTAGGTTAAAACATGAAAGTTGTAGAAAATGGTGTTAACTAGCTGCCTGCAACGATCCGAGCGCTGTAGCATGTGAAATGACCGAAATACCCTTGACTGTCCATGAACCCTGTTCCGCGCCCAGATTTCTGTTTTCGTTGAGTTTCCCATTTTTGACCATGAAATTGCATGATTTGACTTTGGAGGTCTTCGTAAGAAATGTAGGTATATGTCTTGGCTTCGAAACGCCATAAGATTCGTTTCAATCCGATAAGGGTAGCTTTAGTTATGGATGTTGTGCCGAAAGGTGTATTTGATGGTTTATAATGTGTATGTGGTTAATTTGAGATGAATTGGTGTTACTTGTAGGTTGGAAATGAAGCATTTAAGGGGAAATGCTGTCCGAAATTATAGAGTGTATGATTGCTTTGAGGTTGTGAATTAGGGCTTGGATTTGGACAAGGTAATGATCTATGATGGATGGTTCCTGAGCCGTGGAGGTGAGTGACCTTAAACTGTTTCCAAAGTACTTTTGAAATGTTTCTTGCATTATTTACTCGTTTGCATATCATGAGTGCCGGCATGCCAGTTCATGACATGATTTGGCTTAAATGAGTTCTTGGGGAGTCTTGTGCTGAACACCAACGTCTCCACCACTTTCGTGAGTTCGTGACATGATCTGGAGCACCAACGTTGCTCCCCCTTATTGTTTATCGTTAACTAATCTTTTTGAGCGTTGGGTGTTTGAGTGCAATCATTTCACTGGCTCACGAGAGCGATAAACGTACATTTGATCCTTGATTCATGACATCAGCGATAAACGTACATTTGATCCTTGATTCATGACATCATTTTGCTTACTGATTTTGCTGGTTACTCACTGAGCTTTTAGCTCACCCCAAAACTATTTTATTCCCCTCCACAGGGCTCGTGGCGAAGGAAGGACTTGTAATACTTATTCACGTGACTGGATGGCCTATATTTTGTACAGTTTAGATTTGGAATTCCTCCTGTATAATAGCTGGTATCAAGGATCAGAGTGGCGCAGCGGAAGCGTGGACGCTTCGCTTATGATATGCAATTCTTGGAGGATTTGATGTAAAATTTGAGATTTAAATTGGATTTTGTTTGAGGTTTGTAGTGAGTGAGTCCCGGCGAGAGCTAGGCAGGCAACCCGCCGAACCCTGAGGTACGCCCTAGGGTGAGGTGGGGCCGTCACAAGTGGTATCAGAGCTTAGGCTTCAGATTCCTGTAGTGTATCTTAGGCTTGAAGTTTAGGATGCCGGACTGTGGGTTTGGTTTGAAATATTAGTGATTCTTGCGGGATGTCTCGACTTGATTGGTACAAGATGGAATGTCGAGGACGACATTCTTTTAAGGAGGGGAGTTTGTGACGCCCTGAAAGAATGAGTGTGAGAACCCGAAAAATTTTGTATATTTTCTAGACATTATTTTGTTTCCTCGTCTATAATTTTGTACCTTTCTTCAAGATATTAATTTTCTATACATTTTTATAAATGAATATAGTTTTCAAATCATTTTCTTGGTACAAGTTAGTCCACGTTAATTTTGAAGAGTATTATGAACGTGGGACCCGCTGGTGCGGTAAATGCAATATATTTTTGACAACTTGTTGGAGTTTTGTAATAAGTGATATTATTTTACAAGGTGCTAAGAGATAATTAGATGTTACCTATATGGATTAGTATTGGAGAGACAAAAAGATAAGTTTTAAACCAAAAGGTGACATGTGTCACCTTCTTATTCAAAGTTGGACTTTTGACCATCTTTCCTTAACTTTACTAAAACCAAAATTTGACCAAAAATCAAGCCATTTCTTCCTTCTCATGGCTGAAACTTGGAGAGCAAGAGAGAGAGAAAAACCTTCATCTTTCACTCCAATTTCTTACTTCAATCTTGAGTTTTAACCGTTGGAATTGCAAATCACTCCATAAAAGTTGGTTACTAAGGAGATTCCAAGGTCTTGGTGGTGTTATTTTGGAGGAGGAACCACTAAGCTACTACCTTTTGTGAGGTTTCAAGGTACGGTGTGTAAAGATTCATTGTTTGTTTCCAATAATTGTGAATTCATGACTTGTGGTGGATAGATATGTGATTTTATGGAAGATTTTATGGATTAGAGTGAAGTTAGCTAAATTTATGATTTTATGGAGATTTTTCTGATTTTATATGATGATCAAGGTTTAATCATGGTATGATGGTTGGTAATGGTGTAAAATGAAGGTTGTATATGTTAGTTGAAGTTGTTTGCGGAAGATTTCGATTTTATGCGGAAATTCCAGGTTAGGGTTTTGAATCTGCCCTGTTCTGACCGGATTTATTTGGGCATGTTAGAGGCCGAATCAGGTTTAGGTTAAAACATGAAAGTTGTAGAAAATGGTGTTAACTAGCTGCCTGGAACGATCCGAGCGCTGTAGCATGTGAAATGACCGAAATACCCTTGACTGTCCATGAACCCTGTTCCGCGCCCAGATTTCTGTTTTCGTTGAGTTTCCCATTTTTGACCATGAAATTGCATGATTTGACTTTGGAGGTCTTCGTAAGAAATGTAGGTATATGTCTTGGCTTCGAAACGCCATAAGATTCGTTTCAATCCGATAAGGGTAGCTTTAGTTATGGATGTTGTGCCGAAAGGTGTATTTGATGGTTTATAATGTGTATGTGGTTAATTTGAGATGAATTGGTGTTACTTGTAGGTTGGAAATGAAGCATTTAAGGGGAAATGCTGTCCGAAATTATAGAGTGTATGATTGCTTTGAGGTTGTGAATTAGGGCTTGGATTTGGACAAGGTAATGATCTATGATGGATGGTTCCTGAGCCGTGGAGGTGAGTGACCTTAAACTGTTTCCAAAGTACTTTTGAAATGTTTCTTGCATTATTTACTCGTTTGCATATCATGAGTGCCGGCATGCCAGTTCATGACATGATTTGGCTTAAATGAGTTCTTGGGGAGTCTTGTGCTGAACACCAACGTCTCCACCACTTTCGTGAGTTCGTGACATGATCTGGAGCACCAACGTTGCTCCCCCTTATTGTTTATCGTTAACTAATCTTTTTGAGCGTTGGGTGTTTGAGTGCAATCATTTCACTGGCTCACGAGAGCGATAAACGTACATTTGATCCTTGATTCATGACATCATTGAAGTGCATTATCTTGAAATATATTTGCTTACTGATTTTGCTGGTTACTCACTGAGCTTTTAGCTCACCCCAAAACTATTTTATTCCCCTCCACAGGGCTCGTGGCGAAGGAAGGACTTGTAATACTTATTCACGTGACTGGATGGCCTATATTTTGTACAGTTTAGATTTGGAATTCCTCCTGTATAATAGCTGGTATCAAGGATCAGAGTGGCGCAGCGGAAGCGTGGACGCTTCGCTTATGATATGCAATTCTTGGAGAATTTGATGTAAATTTTGAGATTTATATTGGATTTTGTTTGAGGTTTGTAGTGAGTGAGTCCCGGCGAGAGCTAGGCAGGCGACCCGCCGAACCCTGAGGTACGCCCTAGGGTGAGGTGGGGCCGTCACAAGTGGTATCAGAGCTTAGGCTTCAGATTCCTGTAGTGTATCTTAGGCTTGAAGTTTAGGATGCCGGACTGTGGGTTTGGTTTGAAATATTAGTGATTCTTGCGGGATGTCTCGACTTGATTGGTACAAGATGGAATGTCGAGGACGACATTCTTTTAAGGAGGGGAGTTTGTGACGCCCTGAAAGAATGAGTGTGAGAACCCGAAAAATTTTGTATATTTTCTAGACATTATTTTGTTTCCTCGTCTATAATTTTGTACCTTTCTTCAAGATATTAATTTTCTATACATTTTTATAAAGGAATATAGTTTTCAAATCATTTTCTTGGTACAAGTTAGTCCACGTTAATTTTGAAGAGTATTATGAACGTGGGACCCGCTGGTGCGGTAAATGCAATATATTTTTGACAACTTGTTGGAGTTTTGTAATAAGTGATATTATTTTACAAGGTGCTAAGAGATAATTAGATGTTACCTATATGGATTAGTATTGGAGAGACAAAAAGATAAGTTTTAAACCAAAAGGTGACATGTGTCACCTTCTTATTCAAAGTTGGACTTTTGACCATCTTTCCTTAACTTTACTAAAACCAAAATTTGACCAAAAATCAAGCCATTTCTTCCTTCTCATGGCTGAAACTTGGAGAGCAAGAGAGAGAGAAAAACCTTCATCTTTCACTCCAATTTCTTACTTCAATCTTGAGTTTTAACCGTTGGAATTGCAAATCACTCCATAAAAGTTGGTTACTAAGGAGATTCCAAGGTCTTGGTGGTGTTATTTTGGAGGAGGAACCACTAAGCTACTACCTTTTGTGAGGTTTCAAGGTACGGTGTGTAAAGATTCATTGTTTGTTTCCAATAATTGTGAATTCATGACTTGTGGTGGATAGATATGTGATTTTATGGAAGATTTTATGGATTAGAGTGAAGTTAGCTAAATTTATGATTTTATGGAGATTTTTCTGATTTTATATGATGATCATGGAATAATCATGGTATGATGGTTGGTAATGGTGTAAAATGAAGGTTGTATATGTTAGTTGAAGTTGTTTGCGGAAGATTTCGATTTTATGCGGAAATTCCAGGTTAGGGTTTTGAATCTGCCCTGTTCTGACCGGATTTATTTGGGCATGTTAGAGGCCGAATCAGGTTTAGGTTAAAACATGAAAGTTGTAGAAAATGGTGTTAACTAGCTGCCTGCAACGATCCGAGCGCTGTAGCATGTGAAATGACCGAAATACCCTTGACTGTCCATGAACCCTGTTCCGCGCCCAGATTTCTGTTTTCGTTGAGTTTCCCATTTTTGACCATGAAATTGCATGATTTGACTTTGGAGGTCTTCGTAAGAAATGTAGGTATATGTCTTGGCTTCGAAACGCCATAAGATTCGTTTCAATCCGATAAGGGTAGCTTTAGTTATGGATGTTGTGCCGAAAGGTGTATTTGATGGTTTATAATGTGTATGTGGTTAATTTGAGATGAATTGGTGTTACTTGTAGGTTGGAAATGAAGCATTTAAGGGGAAATGCTGTCCGAAATTATAGAGTGTATGATTGCTTTGAGGTTGTGAATTAGGGCTTGGATTTGGACAAGGTAATGATCTATGATGGATGGTTCCTGAGCCGTGGAGGTGAGTGACCTTAAACTGTTTCCAAAGTACTTTTGAAATGTTTCTTGCATTATTTACTCGTTTGCATATCATGAGTGCCGGCATGCCAGTTCATGACATGATTTGGCTTAAATGAGTTCTTGGGGAGTCTTGTGCTGAACACCAACGTCTCCACCACTTTCGTGAGTTCGTGACATGATCTGGAGCACCAACGTTGCTCCCCCTTATTGTTTATCGTTAACTAATCTTTTTGAGCGTTGGGTGTTTGAGTGCAATCATTTCACTGGCTCACGAGAGCGATAAACGTACATTTGATCCTTGATTCATGACATCATTGAAGTGCATTATCTTGAAATATATTTGCTTACTGATTTTGCTGGTTACTCACTGAGCTTTTAGCTCACCCCAAAACTATTTTATTCCCCTCCACAGGGCTCGTGGCGAAGGAAGGACTTGTAATACTTATTCACGTGACTGGATGGCCTATATTTTGTACAGTTTAGATTTGGAATTCCTCCTGTATAATAGCTGGTATCAAGGATCAGAGTGGCGCAGCGGAAGCGTGGACGCTTCGCTTATGATATGCAATTCTTGGAGAATTTGATGTAAATTTTGAGATTTATATTGGATTTTGTTTGAGGTTTGTAGTGAGTGAGTCCCGGCGAGAGCTAGGCAGGCGACCCGCCGAACCCTGAGGTACGCCCTAGGGTGAGGTGGGGCCGTCACAAGTGGTATCAGAGCTTAGGCTTCAGATTCCTGTAGTGTATCTTAGGCTTGAAGTTTAGGATGCCGGACTGTGGGTTTGGTTTGAAATATTAGTGATTCTTGCGGGATGTCTCGACTTGATTGGTACAAGATGGAATGTCGAGGACGACATTCTTTTAAGGAGGGGAGTTTGTGACGCCCTGAAAGAATGAGTGTGAGAACCCGAAAAATTTTGTATATTTTCTAGACATTATTTTGTTTCCTCGTCTATAATTTTGTACCTTTCTTCAAGATATTAATTTTCTATACATTTTTATAAAGGAATATAGTTTTCAAATCATTTTCTTGGTACAAGTTAGTCCACGTTAATTTTGAAGAGTATTATGAACGTGGGACCCGCTGGTGCGGTAAATGCAATATATTTTTGACAACTTGTTGGAGTTTTGTAATAAGTGATATTATTTTACAAGGTGCTAAGAGATAATTAGATGTTACCTATATGGATTAGTATTGGAGAGACAAAATGATAAGTTTTAAACCAAAAGGTGACATGTGTCACCTTCTTATTCAAAGTTGGACTTTTGACCATCTTTCCTTAACTTTACTAAAACCAAAATTTGACCAAAAATCAAGCCATTTCTTCCTTCTCATGGCTGAAACTTGGAGAGCAAGAGAGAGAGAAAAACCTTCATCTTTCACTCCAATTTCTTACTTCAATCTTGAGTTTTAACCGTTGGAATTGCAAATCACTCCGTAAAAGTTGGTTTCTAAGGAGATTCCAAGGTCTTGGTGGTGTTATTTTGGAGGAGGAACCACTAAGCTACTACCTTTTGTGAGGTTTCAAGGTACGGTGTGTAAAGATTCATTGTTTGTTTCCAATAATTGTGAATTCATGACTTGTGGTGGATAGATATGTGATTTTATGGAAGATTTTATGGATTAGAGTGAAGTTAGCTAAATTTATGATTTTATGGAGATTTTTCTGATTTTATATGATGATCATGGAATAATCATGGTATGATGGTTGGTAATGGTGTAAAATGAAGGTTGTATATGTTAGTTGAAGTTGTTTGCGGAAGATTTCGATTTTATGCGGAAATTCCAGGTTAGGGTTTTGAATCTGCCCTGTTCTGACCGGATTTATTTGGGCATGTTAGAGGCCGAATCAGGTTTAGGTTAAAACATGAAAGTTGTAGAAAATGGTGTTAACTAGCTGCCTGGAACGATCCGAGCGCTGTAGCATGTGAAATGACCGAAATACCCTTGACTGTCCATGAACCCTGTTCCGCGCCCAGATTTCTGTTTTCGTTGAGTTTCCCATTTTTGACCATGAAATTGCATGATTTGACTTTGGAGGTCTTCGTAAGAAATGTAGGTATATGTCTTGGCTTCGAAACGCCATAAGATTCGTTTCAATCCGATAAGGGTAGCTTTAGTTATGGATGTTGTGCCGAAAGGTGTATTTGATGGTTTATAATGTGTATGTGGTTAATTTGAGATGAATTGGTGTTACTTGTAGGTTGGAAATGAAGCATTTAAGGGGAAATGCTGTCCGAAATTATAGAGTGTATGATTGCTTTGAGGTTGTGAATTAGGGCTTGGATTTGGACAAGGTAATGATCTATGATGGATGGTTCCTGAGCCGTGGAGGTGAGTGACCTTAAACTGTTTCCAAAGTACTTTTGAAATGTTTCTTGCATTATTTACTCGTTTGCATATCATGAGTGCCGGCATGCCAGTTCATGACATGATTTGGCTTAAATGAGTTCTTGGGGAGTCTTGTGCTGAACACCAACGTCTCCACCACTTTCGTGAGTTCGTGACATGATCTGGAGCACCAACGTTGCTCCCCCTTATTGTTTATCGTTAACTAATCTTTTTGAGCGTTGGGTGTTTGAGTGCAATCATTTCACTGGCTCACGAGAGCGATAAACGTACATTTGATCCTTGATTCATGACATCATTGAAGTGCATTATCTTGAAATATATTTGCTTACTGATTTTGCTGGTTACTCACTGAGCTTTTAGCTCACCCCAAAACTATTTTATTCCCCTCCACAGGGCTCGTGGCGAAGGAAGGACTTGTAATACTTATTCACGTGACTGGATGGCCTATATTTTGTACAGTTTAGATTTGGAATTCCTCCTGTATAATAGCTGGTATCAAGGATCAGAGTGGCGCAGCGGAAGCGTGGACGCTTCGCTTATGATATGCAATTCTTGGAGAATTTGATGTAAATTTTGAGATTTATATTGGATTTTGTTTGAGGTTTGTAGTGAGTGAGTCCCGGCGAGAGCTAGGCAGGCGACCCGCCGAACCCTGAGGTACGCCCTAGGGTGAGGTGGGGCCGTCACAAGTGGTATCAGAGCTTAGGCTTCAGATTCCTGTAGTGTATCTTAGGCTTGAAGTTTAGGATGCCGGACTGTGGGTTTGGTTTGAAATATTAGTGATTCTTGCGGGATGTCTCGACTTGATTGGTACAAGATGGAATGTCGAGGACGACATTCTTTTAAGGAGGGGAGTTTGTGACGCCCTGAAAGAATGAGTGTGAGAACCCGAAAAATTTTGTATATTTTCTAGACATTATTTTGTTTCCTCGTCTATAATTTTGTACCTTTCTTCAAGATATTAATTTTCTATACATTTTTATAAAGGAATATAGTTTTCAAATCATTTTCTTGGTACAAGTTAGTCCACGTTAATTTTGAAGAGTATTATGAACGTGGGACCCGCTGGTGCGGTAAATGCAATATATTTTTGACAACTTGTTGGAGTTTTGTAATAAGTGATATTATTTTACAAGGTGCTAAGAGATAATTAGATGTTACCTATATGGATTAGTATTGGAGAGACAAAATGATAAGTTTTAAACCAAAAGGTGACATGTGTCACCTTCTTATTCAAAGTTGGACTTTTGACCATCTTTCCTTAACTTTACTAAAACCAAAATTTGACCAAAAATCAAGCCATTTCTTCCTTCTCATGGCTGAAACTTGGAGAGCAAGAGAGAGAGAAAAACCTTCATCTTTCACTCCAATTTCTTACTTCAATCTTGAGTTTTAACCGTTGGAATTGCAAATCACTCCATAAAAGTTGGTTACTAAGGAGATTCCAAGGTCTTGGTGGTGTTATTTTGGAGGAGGAACCACTAAGCTACTACCTTTTGTGAGGTATCAAGGTACGGTGTGTAAAGATTCATTGTTTTTTTCCAATAATGGTGAATTCATGACTTGTGGTGGCTAGATATGTGATTTTATGGAAGATTTTATGGATTAGAGTGAAGTTAGCTAAATTTCTGATTTTATGGAGATTTTTCTGATTTTATATGATGATCATGGTATAATCATGGTATGATGGTTGGTAATGGTGTAAAATGAAGCTTGTATATGTTAGTTGAAGTTGTTTGCGGAAGATTTCGATTTTATGCGGAAATTCCAGGTTAGGGTTTTGAATCTGCCCTGTTCTGACCGGATTTATTTGGGCATGTTAGAGGCCGAATCAGGTTTAGGTTAAAACATGAAAGTTGTAGAAAATGGTGTTAACTAGCTGCCTGGAACGATCCGAGCGCTGTAGCATGTGAAATGACCGAAATACCCTTGACTGTCCATGAACCCTGTTCAGCGCCCAGATTCTGTTTTCGTTGAGTTTCCCATTTTTGACCATGAAATTGCATGATTTGACTTTGGAGGTCTTCGTGAGAAATGTAGGTATATGTCTTGGCTTCGAAACGCCATAAGATTCGTTTCAATCCGATAAGGGTAGCTTTAGTTATGGATGTTGTGCCGAAAGGTGTATTTGATGGTTTATAATGTGTATGTGGTTAATTTGAGATGAATTGGTGTTACTTGTAGGTTGGAAATGAAGCATTTAAGGGGAAATGCTGTCCGAAATTATAGAGTGTATGATTGCTTTGAGGTTGTGAATTAGGGCTTGGATTTGGACAAGGTAATGATCTATGATGGATGGTTCCTGAGCCGTGGAGGTGAGTGACCTTAAACTGTTTCCAAAGTACTTTTGAAATGTTTCTTGCATTATTTACTCGTTTGCAAATCATGAGTGCCGGCATGCCAGTTCATGACATGATTTGGCTTAAATGAGTTCTTGGGGAGTCTTGTGCTGAACACCAACGTCTCCACCACTTTCGTGAGTTCGTGACATGATCTGGAGCACCAACGTTGCTCCCCCTTATTGTTTATCGTTAACTAATCTTTTTGAGCGTTGGGTGTTTGAGTGCAATCATTTCACTGGCTCACGAGAGCGATAAACGTACATTTGATCCTTGATTCATGACATCATTGAAGTGCATTATCTTGAAATATATTTGCTTACTGATTTTGCTGGTTACTCACTGAGCTTTTAGCTCACCCCAAAACTATTTTATTCCCCTCCACAGGGCTCGTGGCGAAGGAAGGACTTGTAAAATTTCTTCACGTGACTGGATGGCCTATATTTTGTACAGTTTAGATTTGGAATTCCTCCTGTATAATAGCTGGTATCAAGGATCAGAGTGGCGCAGTGGAAGCGTGGACGCTTCGCTTATGATATGCAATTCTTGGAGAATTTGATGTAAATTTTGAGATTTATATTGCATTTTGTTTGAGGTTTGTAGTGAGTGAGTCCCGGCGAGAGCTAGGCAGGCGACCCGCCGAACCCTGAGGTACGCCCTAGGGTGAGGTGGGGCCGTCACAAGTGGTATCAGAGCTTAGGCTTCAGATTCCTGTAGTGTATCTTAGGCTTGAAGTTTAGGATGCCGGACTGTGGGTTTGGTTTGAAATATTAGTGATTCTTGCGGGATGTCTCGACTTGATTGGTACAAGATGGAATGTCGAGGACGACATTCTTTTAAGGAGGGGAGTTTGTGACGCCCTGAAAGAATGAGTGTGAGAACCCGAAAAATTTTGTATATTTTCTAGACATTATTTTGTTTCCTCGTCTATAATTTTGTACCTTTCTTCAAGATATTAATTTTCTATACATTTTTATAAAAGAATATAGTTTTCAAATCATTTTCTTCGTACAAGTTAGTCCACGTTAATTTTGAAGAGTATTATGAACGTGGGACCCGCTGGTGCGGTAAATGCAATATATTTTTGACAACTTGTTGGAGTTTTGTATTAAGTGATATTATTTTACAAGGTGCTAAGAGATAATTAGATGTTACCTATATGGATTAGTATTGGAGAGACAAAATGATAAGTTTTAAACCAAAAGGTGGCATGTGTCACCTTCTTATTCAAAGTTGGACTTTTGACCATCTTTCCTTAACTTTACTAAAACCAAAATTTGACCAAAAATCAAGCCATTTCTTCCTTCTCATGGCTGAAACTTGGAGAGCAAGAGAGAGAGAAAAACCTTCATCTTTCACTCCAATTTCTTACTTCAATCTTGAGTTTTAACCGTTGGAATTGCAAATCACTCCGTAAAAGTTGGTTTCTAAGGAGATTCCAAGGTCTTGGTGGTGTTATTTTGGAGGAGGAACCACTAAGCTACTACCTTTTGTGAGGTTTCAAGGTACGGTGTGTAAAGATTCATTGTTTGTTTCCAATAATTGTGAATTCATGACTTGTGGTGGATAGATATGTGATTTTATGGAAGATTTTATGGATTAGAGTGAAGTTAGCTAAATTTCTGATTTTATGGAGATTTTTCTGATTTTATATGATGATCATGGAATAATCATGGTATGATGGTTGGTAATGGTGTAAAATGAAGGTTGTATATGTTAGTTGAAGTTGTTTGCGGAAGATTTCGATTTTATGCGGAAATTCCAGGTTAGGGTTTTGAATCTGCCCTGTTCTGACCGGATTTATTTGGGCATGTTAGAGGCCGAATCAGGTTTAGGTTAAAACATGAAAGTTGTAGAAAATGGTGTTAACTAGCTGCCTGGAACGATCCGAGCGCTGTAGCATGTGAAATGACCGAAATACCCTTGACTGTCCATGAACCCTGTTCAGCGCCCAGATTCTGTTTTCGTTGAGTTTCCCATTTTTGACCATGAAATTGCATGATTTGGCTTTGGAGGTCTTCGTAAGAAATGTAGGTATATGTCTTGGCTTCGAAACGCCATAAGATTCGTTTCAATCCGATAAGGGTAGCTTTAGTTATGGATGTTGTGCCGAAAGGTGTATTTGATGGTTTATAATGTGTATGTGGTTAATTTGAGATGAATTGGTGTTACTTGTAGGTTGGAAATGAAGCATTTAAGGGGAAATGCTGTCCGAAATTATAGAGTGTATGATTGCTTTGAGGTTGTGAATTAGGGCTTGGATTTGGACAAGGTAATGATCTATGATGGATGGTTCCTGAGCCGTGGAGGTGAGTGACCTTAAACTGTTTCCAAAGTACTTTTGAAATGTTTCTTGCATTATTTACTCGTTTGCATATCATGAGTGCCGGCATGCCAGTTCATGACATGATTTGGCTTAAATGAGTTCTTGGGGAGTCTTGTGCTGAACACCAACGTCTCCACCACTTTCGTGAGTTCGTGACATGATCTGGAGCACCAACGTTGCTCCCCCTTATTGTTTATCGTTAACTAATCTTTTTGAGCGTTGGGTGTTTGAGTGCAATCATTTCACTGGCTCACGAGAGCGATAAACGTACATTTGATCCTTGATTCATGACATCATTGAAGTGCATTATCTTGAAATATATTTGCTTACTGATTTTGCTGGTTACTCACTGAGCTTTTAGCTCACCCCAAAACTATTTTATTCCCCTCCACAGGGCTCGTGGCGAAGGAAGGACTTGTAAACTTATTCACGTGACTGGATGGCCTATATTTTGTACAGTTTAGATTTGGAATTCCTCCTGTATAATAGCTGGTATCAAGGATCAGAGTGGCGCAGCGGAAGCGTGGACGCTTCGCTTATGATATGCAATTCTTGGAGAATTTGATGTAAATTTTGAGATTTATATTGCATTTTGTTTGAGGTTTGTAGTGAGTGAGTCCCGGCGAGAGCTAGGCAGGCGACCCGCCGAACCCTGAGGTACGCCCTAGGGTGAGGTGGGGCCGTCACAAGTGGTATCAGAGCTTAGGCTTCAGATTCCTGTAGTGTATCTTAGGCTTGAAGTTTAGGATGCCGGACTGTGGGTTTGGTTTGAAATATTAGTGATTCTTGCGGGATGTCTCGACTTGATTGGTACAAGATGGAATGTCGAGGACGACATTCTTTTAAGGAGGGGAGTTTGTGACGCCCTGAAAGAATGAGTGTGAGAACCCGAAAAATTTTGTATATTTTCTAGACATTATTTTGTTTCCTCGTCTATAATTTTGTACCTTTCTTCAAGATATTAATTTTCTATACATTTTTATAAAAGAATATAGTTTTCAAATCATTTTCTTCGTACAAGTTAGTCCACGTTAATTTTGAAGAGTATTATGAACGTGGGACCCGCTGGTGCGGTAAATGCAATATATTTTTGACAACTTGTTGGAGTTTTGTATTAAGTGATATTATTTTACAAGGTGCTAAGAGATAATTAGATGTTACCTATATGGATTAGTATTGGAGAGACAAAATGATAAGTTTTAAACCAAAAGGTGACATGTGTCACCTTCTTATTCAAAGTTGGACTTTTGACCATCTTTCCTTAACTTTACTAAAACCAAAATTTGACCAAAAATCAAGCCATTTCTTCCTTCTCATGGCTGAAACTTGGAGAGCAAGAGAGAGAGAAAAACCTTCATCTTTCACTCCAATTTCTTACTTCAATCTTGAGTTTTAACCGTTGGAATTGCAAATCACTCCATAAAAGTTGGTTACTAAGGAGATTCCAAGGTCTTGGTGGTGTTATTTTGGAGGAGGAACCACTAAGCTACTACCTTTTGTGAGGTATCAAGGTACGGTGTGTAAAGATTCATTGTTTGTTTCCAATAATTGTGAATTCATGACTTGTGGTGGCTAGATATGTGATTTTATGGAAGATTTTATGGATTAGAGTGAAGTTAGCTAAATTTCTGATTTTATGGAGATTTTTCTGATTTTATATGATGATCATGGTATAATCATGGTATGATGGTTGGTAATGGTGTAAAATGAAGGTTGTATATGTTAGTTGAAGTTGTTTGCGGAAGATTTCGATTTTATGCGGAAATTCCAGGTTAGGGTTTTGAATCTGCCCTGTTCTGACCGGATTTATTTGGGCATGTTAGAGGCCGAATCAGGTTTAGGTTAAAACATGAAAGTTGTAGAAAATGGTGTTAACTAGCTGCCTGGAACGATCCGAGCGCTGTAGCATGTGAAATGACCGAAATACCCTTGACTGTCCATGAACCCTGTTCAGCGCCCAGATTCTGTTTTCGTTGAGTTTCCCATTTTTGACCATGAAATTGCATGATTTGGCTTTGGAGGTCTTCGTAAGAAATGTAGGTATATGTCTTGGCTTCGAAACGCCATAAGATTCGTTTCAATCCGATAAGGGTAGCTTTAGTTATGGATGTTGTGCCGAAAGGTGTATTTGATGGTTTATAATGTGTATGTGGTTAATTTGAGATGAATTGGTGTTACTTGTAGGTTGGAAATGAAGCATTTAAGGGGAAATGCTGTCCGAAATTATAGAGTGTATGATTGCTTTGAGGTTGTGAATTAGGGCTTGGATTTGGACAAGGTAATGATCTATGATGGATGGTTCCTGAGCCGTGGAGGTGAGTGACCTTAAACTGTTTCCAAAGTACTTTTGAAATGTTTCTTGCATTATTTACTCGTTTGCATATCATGAGTGCCGGCATGCCAGTTCATGACATGATTTGGCTTAAATGAGTTCTTGGGGAGTCTTGTGCTGAACACCAACGTCTCCACCACTTTCGTGAGTTCGTGACATGATCTGGAGCACCAACGTTGCTCCCCCTTATTGTTTATCGTTAACTAATCTTTTTGAGCGTTGGGTGTTTGAGTGCAATCATTTCACTGGCTCACGAGAGCGATAAACGTACATTTGATCCTTGATTCATGACATCATTGAAGTGCATTATCTTGAAATATATTTGCTTACTGATTTTGCTGGTTACTCACTGAGCTTTTAGCTCACCCCAAAACTATTTTATTCCCCTCCACAGGGCTCGTGGCGAAGGAAGGACTTGTAATACTTATTCACGTGACTGGATGGCCTATATTTTGTACAGTTTAGATTTGGAATTCCTCCTGTATAATAGCTGGTATCAAGGATCAGAGTGGCGCAGCGGAAGCGTGGACGCTTCGCTTATGATATGCAATTCTTGGAGAATTTGATGTAAAATTTGAGATTTATATTGCATTTTGTTTGAGGTTTGTAGTGAGTGAGTCCCGGCGAGAGCTAGGCAGGCGACCCGCCGAACCCTGAGGTACGCCCTAGGGTGAGGTGGGGCCGTCACAAGTGGTATCAGAGCTTAGGCTTCAGATTCCTGTAGTGTATCTTAGGCTTGAAGTTTAGGATGCCGGACTGTGGGTTTGGTTTGAAATATTAGTGATTCTTGCGGGATGTCTCGACTTGATTGGTACAAGATGGAATGTCGAGGACGACATTCTTTTAAGGAGGGGAGTTTGTGACGCCCTGAAAGAATGAGTGTGAGAACCCGAAAAATTTTGTATATTTTCTAGACATTATTTTGTTTCCTCGTCTATAATTTTGTACCTTTCTTCAAGATATTAATTTTCTATACATTTTTATAAAAGAATATAGTTTTCAAATCATTTTCTTCGTACAAGTTAGTCCACGTTAATTTTGAAGAGTATTATGAACGTGGGACCCGCTGGTGCGGTAAATGCAATATATTTTTGACAACTTGTTGGAGTTTTGTATTAAGTGATATTATTTTACAAGGTGCTAAGAGATAATTAGATGTTACCTATATGGATTAGTATTGGAGAGACAAAATGATAAGTTTTAAACCAAAAGGTGGCATGTGTCACCTTCTTATTCAAAGTTGGACTTTTGACCATCTTTCCTTAACTTTACTAAAACCAAAATTTGACCAAAAATCAAGCCATTTCTTCCTTCTCATGGCTGAAACTTGGAGAGCAAGAGAGAGAGAAAAACCTTCATCTTTCACTCCAATTTCTTACTTCAATCTTGAGTTTTAACCGTTGGAATTGCAAATCACTCCATAAAAGTTGGTTACTAAGGAGATTCCAAGGTCTTGGTGGTGTTATTTTGGAGGAGGAACCACTAAGCTACTACCTTTTGTGAGGTATCAAGGTACGGTGTGTAAAGATTCATTGTTTGTTTCCAATAATTGTGAATTCATGACTTGTGGTGGATAGATATGTGATTTTATGGAAGATTTTATGGATTAGAGTGAAGTTAGCTAAATTTATGATTTTATGGAGATTTTTCTGATTTTATATGATGATCAAGGTTTAATCATGGTATGATGGTTGGTAATGGTGTAAAATTAAGGTTGTATATGTTAGTTGAAGTTGTTTGCGGAAGATTTCGATTTTATGCGGAAATTCCAGGTTAGGGTTTTGAATCTGCCCTGTTCTGACCGGATTTATTTGGGCATGTTAGAGGCCGAATCAGGTTTAGGTTAAAACATGAAAGTTGTAGAAAATGGTGTTAACTAGCCGCCTGCAACGATCCGAGCGCTGTAGCATGTGAAATGACCGAAATACCCTTGACTGTCCATGAACCCTGTTCCGCGCCCAGATTTCTGTTTTCGTTGAGTTTCCCATTTTTGACCATGAAATTGCATGATTTGACTTTGGAGGTCTTCGTAAGAAATGTAGGTATATGTATTGGCTTCGAAACGCCATAAGATTCGTTTCAATCCGATAAGGGTAGCTTTAGTTATGGATGTTGTGCCGAAAGGTGTATTTGATGGTTTATAATGTGTATGTGGTTAATTTGAGATGAATTGGTGTTACTTGTAGGTTGGAAATGAAGCATTTAAGGGGAAATGCTGTCCGAAATTATAGAGTGTATGATTGCTTTGAGGTTGTGAATTAGGGCTTGGATTTGGACAAGGTAATGATCTATGATGGATGGTTCCTGAGCCGTGGAGGTGAGTGACCTTAAACTGTTTCCAAAGTACTTTTGAAATGTTTCTTGCATTATTTACTCGTTTGCATATCATGAGTGCCGGCATGCCAGTTCATGACATGATTTGGCTTAAATGAGTTCTTGGGGAGTCTTGTGCTGAACACCAACGTCTCCACCACTTTCGTGAGTTCGTGACATGATCTGGAGCACCAACGTTGCTCCCCCTTATTGTTTATCGTTAACTAATCTTTTTGAGCGTTGGGTGTTTGAGTGCAATCATTTCACTGGCTCACGAGAGCGATAAACGTACATTTGATCCTTGATTCATGACATCATTGAAGTGCATTATCTTGAAATATATTTGCTTACTGATTTTGCTGGTTACTCACTGAGCTTTTAGCTCACCCCAAAACTATTTTATTCCCCTCCACAGGGCTCGTGGCGAAGGAAGGACTTGTAATACTTATTCACGTGACTGGATGGCCTATATTTTGTACAGTTTAGATTTGGAATTCCTCCTGTATAATAGCTGGTATCAAGGATCAGAGTGGCGCAGCGGAAGCGTGAACGCTTCGCTTATGATATGCAATTCTTGGAGAATTTGATGTAAATTTTGAGATTTAAATTGGATTTTGTTTGAGGTTTGTAGTGAGTGAGTCCCAGCGAGAGCTAGGCAGGCGACCCGCCGAACCCTGAGGTACGCCCTAGGGTGAGGTGGGGCCGTCACAAGTGGTATCA
>NW_020864106.1:0-16342 GCF_003713205.1 Coffea eugenioides
GGTGAGCAAGTGCAGGTAAGAAAACAGCAAAGAGAATGCGAGAGCTTTTCTTTTTTTTTCTGTTCTGCTGCAAATTTTGCAGCTTCAACTTATTGTCATTTAACATCCCTAAGCATGATCATCTAACCCCCATAAACTGATTGAAAAAGCGGGGCATGAAATACAGCAAAAGAGAAGGTGAAACTTGCGGTAAAGTTATGCCATCCCAGTCAAGTAGCAAGCTGAAACAAGCACTTTAGGCAAACCAAACTTTCGGCCCATTGAAGCACTTGGCTTCTTACCATTTCTGCTGCAACTTTTTGCAGCCGCAACTCACATCAAGTTCACACCAAAATATTTATAGCCTCGGATCAAAACGTGCAACCTCGTCGTTAAATCATTTAGGCACAAGATTTAGCTAGCAGAAAAAATGATTAAAACCAGGTTCTTGTGGACTGTTGCGAGAAGGAAAACATAAGAACTACATGAAGCTTTCTGCCAAATCCTAAGTTTGCAGTGCAAGTGTGCAGGTTCTTCCTCACTGAACGTAATAAAAATCTGAACCAGACATCAAACTTTAATCTGGAACACTGAAATCACATAAATTCCTCCATCAAAAACACACAAACTTTCGGCTAAAACCTTCGGCAAATTTCTGCTGCGAATTTGCAGCCTATCAAAACACAATCAAACCTCCTGCCGAAAACTTCAAAACAAGTTCACAAGATGAGAACCTAAGACCCAAACAAAAATTTTGTAATCAAGAACGAACAAAAGACTGAACACACTCAGAGTAAACATCTCTCCAAGTTCACGGATGGACACAAGATGACACCTTTTATTCACAAGTCCTCAACAAGAAAAACCCAAAGACAAGATTCTGATTATAAGCCATTGAACTTGTAAAAAAAACAAAAGCCCATGAGCTCTCTCGTCATCTCTTAACTCTAACAGAATCCAGGCAAAGAAAACAAGAAAACATAATAAAAGTCATGCAAATCTGAAGAGAAAAATCTGTCATCTACGGGGTTCGCTGCCAACTAAGAAACATGGGGAATCTTTTACACAAAAGGAACTCATGACTCATCATAACACAGGACCCGAAGTATGCAGCCCATATTTGAATGAACGACGCATGAACAGGAAGAAACTGAAAGAAGAAAAATAGGATGGGAAAACAAAAATCAAGTAGCGAAACTCTTGGTTACGGAAGAGGATGATGCGTTGGCGAAGGAGGATGAAAGAAAGGATTACCTTGAGGGATGATAGAACTCCACAGAAACCCAATGAAATCTGCTGCGATCTTGATGAGGAATCCTCGAGCGAGAGTTTGGAAACTCCTAAGCTTCTCAGTTTTCCTTTTTCGCCTACCCACGGAACTCTCCTCTTCTCTTTGGTTGCCCTTTCTCTAGCCTTTCTTGTTTTCTCTCTACCCATCAGCCATCAGCCGTAGCTATCTCCTCTCCATCCCTCCCCCCAGTTTTTCTTTTCCTTTGCTGCTTTTCTAAAACCTAGCCGTCACCCATTCTTTTTTTATCTAGCCGTCCCCCGAAACCTTAGCTTTCCACAGCTTTTTATATCCGAGACTTCCTCCTGAAACCTAGCATCTACGGCCCGAAAAAAAACTCCCTCTCCTCTTGCATTTTTACAGCCTTAGATTTTCATGCTTTCTGATCAACTTTGAATCAAGCCAAGTGTCTTCTATTAAGATCATCAGACGGAGGAGAAAATTGAGCCAATAATAGAGCTGAAAAAAAACATTTTTTGTATCTGCGTTTTTGCAGATGAAAATGTAGAGGAGTTTTGATTGTATGCTTCTCAGGTGCATGAGCTCTCTCCCTTTTTTTTTCACTTAATTACACACAATAACAATTTAAATAAAATGTATAAAACTAATAACAAAAGGTAAAACAAAAACTAAGATTTTCCTGTCTTTTCCTTTTTCATTTTCATTTTTTTTCGAAATCAATTTAAATAAATAAACCAAATTATAAACAAATTAAAAAACAAACTAAAACTTTCAAAATATCAATTACATTTTTTCTCTTCTTCAAATTGAAACTCAAAAATGATTAAACAATTTTTGTGGGCATTTTCTTTTCTTAAAAAATAATAAAATATAAAATAAAATAAAAATAGCCGATATTATCAATAAAAGTAAAAATGAAATAAATTAAAAATTTGGTGTCTACTGTTCCCAATTTCCCCCTTCATTCGAGGGTTGCCTACGTCCACGGTCCCAGCCTCGTCCACTACGAGTTCCTTCTATTGGATTAACTAATCTAGGCTCGAGACGCGAATACAAGATACAAACTAGCGAGCTCAGTCAGTCAGACATACATATAATACGTCCGCATCAATTCAAAAGCAAATATACATATAACACGACTATACCAAACAAATCACACAGTAACAGTCAGCCAGATACAAGCAAAGGAAATCCTATGGAAGTAAGGGGGTCATTCAATAGTACATACTATGAACTAGACCAAGAGTACAAAAGCAACTAACGAAAAGATTCCCCCCCTAGGGTTCCATCCGTAATCTACAAGAAATCACAATTTATCTCTTAGGCAGGGTTAATCATTCACACATCATATAAAGTTTCGTAGAATCAGATGTCTAATTCGCCCAAGTCATTTCTAATCCATAGAGAAGAAATGAAACAACAATATCAAACTAAACATATACATTGATGTTCAAATCCAGCTACAAGGTTTATACACGCCCAAAACGTTAAAGTATTTACAACCCAAGTAAAATCAACCCTAGTCGGGTGTTAGCGCGAGTACAATATCAAAATCCAAAAAAACTAGACTACGCTAGTCTGTACAAGTCTCACGCCTCGCTCGTACCCCCTGTAAGGAAAACAAATGGAGTGGAATGAGCTAAAAGCCCAGTGAGGTTCCCAATAGCAAGTTGACTATTATTTAAAAGTACAAGTACCAACGTAGCAAAAGAATGAGCATAACAAGTTCATAAAAGTGAACAATACACTTCAAGTAGCAAATTTCCAAGTGAACGAGTGAAAATTTCTTTTCTAAAAGAAACAATAACACTACGAATAACAATCCAGATGTAAGGATACCGATGGCTCTCAGGAGCCAAATTTCCCATTGCTTCAGCAGAGCTTGATCAAGTATTAGTTGACACTCCGTCAACTTTCAAGAAAGGTAACCAGTCCAGTAGTACTTCGCTTAACTCCAATCCGTCCACCATTCAACCCCCTTACCGGACCCGAACACCAACTAAACACTGGTGGTAATACTCGAGTATACCGATTAGTCGAGGAGATAACACTCCACTCGACATCACTAACTACCCATGGTTCGTTATCTAATCGACCAAGCCCTTGCCGGCTCGACTCGATTAACTAGCCAGTGGGGTTTGGGTTTCCAAGATTTCGATGAGATAACATCTCCAATCGACTGAATCAAGATAAAAGTACGGAGACGGGAATAAGAGGCACCTCCCACTCGAATTGATTGTGGTACATGCTGCCGCTCTAGCACTTACAAATCAAGCACAAGTATATCAAGTCAATTGTACCAATAAACACGGACATATCACATTAGGGCAAGTGCGATAAAGTACACCCTTACCCGACCATATCAATCAAATATCATTCGATCACATTAGTCAAGTATTGAAAACAAGTGTCAAATTCAATCAGGAATTTGAAAGCACTCACCAAAATGTAGTGCTTTTTGAAAATCACGTTCAGGTCCAACTCCTTTGTCGGAGTCCAAATCTGCGATAAAATATCATTGACGAATGTAAAACTCTCTAGAGTTCGAAACATAGGAGTTTCACTTCAAGAAAATCAAGTAAATACAACTCATTTAAGTAGTATTCAAGATACTTATCAAATCCCGAAAAATTTATACTCGCTCGTTTAGTTTCGGTAAGAAAGCGATTAAAACTTTAGAACTCCCATTGGAGTCGAAAGAACGAGGAAAACGTATTTCTAGTAGTCGTTATTTCATTTCCCAAGGGTACAAGTTCGGCCAAGTTCTAACTTATATACCTCGATAAAAGAAGACGCAATAGCCTAGATGGTTCAAGTGGTATTCGCTCTCAAGCCTTGCTCAAGTCGCAAGTATATCTACCTAGCCCTCGAGCGTAAATTTGGGCAGCACGCCCTTTGTATTTACCTCTTTTCCAGCCATTTATGGCTTCATTCTTTTCCTCTATTAGTCCCAAAATCACACACAAAATAATCTCATTTCAATGGCCGTTCAATAGGCTCAATGTCGTACAAGTACAAAATCAGGTTAGGAAAATGTCCGGAAATAAAGTTGAAGTCATAAAACAAAAGATAGATTTCACGTCACTTAGCGTATCGGACACAACCGAAGCTACGCTTATCGGATTGGGGTGAAATTTATACCGTTTCGAAGCTAAGATAAAGGGCTACAACTTTGATGAAGACCACTGAATCAGTTCGTAATGTATCCAGGTCAAAATTTCAAATTACAGAACTAGAATCTCACAATCAGACTAGTTAACCATACTATGCATAAACGACAATAACTCGAGTTACCAAAGTCCGATTGAGGCGTTTTCAGGGGTGTTGGAAAGCTAAGACATAATACTACAACTTCTATGTTTTGACCAAATGCTAATTCTGTACGAATCAAGGTGAACAGATGCGATCAGATTGGTGAACTGTCAACACTGTCCACAGAGCTCTACCTATGGCAGTCAGGGGTATTTTTGTATTTTCACATGTTAAAGTACTCGGATTGAGCTGAAATTTTACAGGAATCTATAAAATATTATTCCCTACAACTTTTATGTTTTGTGCTAAGCCTAATTCGGCCTCCCTCCTGGTCAAACAGAATCGGACAGAATAGGGCAGTGAAGAGTTTCATTTCTGGAATTGAACTTTTCCACTAGAACTTCATATCCAACATGTACTCTATCATCAAAACCATCAACTACTAGCTCAATAACATCAATTAAGAGGTAGATAACTATAATCAAAGCTGAAAATGTAAACCCTAACTCCATATCCAACAAATCAATCAAAACTAACCGATTAACCGTCATAAGGCAAGATTAAGAGCTTCTAACTAAACTTAAACAACATTAAATGCAAGAAAAGGATAGGAAACCATAATACCTCACCAAGACTCCTTTCAAGAGAGAATCACCACCTTTCCCTCCAAAGTTTCACCACACAAAGCTTCTTAAGAACTAAAGGAAGAGTTTAATCGGTTTAGTTTTCTTGTTTTCTCACTAAATCAAGCAAAACCCATGATGGATTGAAGCTCTATTTCTCTTGTTTTTCCCTCTCTCTCTCATGGCTGCTAGGCTGAAAATGAAGGCTCAATTGAAACTTCAAGAAGGTTAAAATGATAGAAATGAATTTGGGTCAAAGGTGACAAGTGTCACACTTTGATTGGTAGTCAAATTTTGTTCTTTTCTCTCTTATTTTTGGTCCAATATTTCGGCTGCCTTGAGGATATTTTGGGGGCTGATTTTAATCAATTAATAGGAAGGAGATTAAGGTAATAAAGTAGTGTTCAAATGGTGCACTCACTCGGTAACAGACGGTACTCGTCGGTTCAACCCATTTTTTCTTAAAGTGCGTATACTAGGGTTTTAACTTATAATTCACTAACTTATAATTCTTACTTCTAATCACACACTTAATATCATCTAAACTCACCCTTAATCACTGAATTTAGTGCACACATCTCACCAAATGATCACACGGTCAAAATACGCAAAAACCCTAATTTGCGATAATTCGAAAACGAAAGGGAAAACCTTTAATTCTATGGTTGATTGCAATTACTGAGGGTGTGAATGAGCAGTAAAGCTATTAGAAATAAATAAATGCCAAATAAAAGGAATTTTAAGAAAAATGTGAGGGAGTTTACAATTCCATTGATTACAATTAGGGTTTCTAGTCCCTTTAAAACAAATTTACGGTTTTAAATCAAACCCAAAGAAATAAACTCCAGTATCTTCTTTACAAACAACCCCCTAACATTCGGTGTATCACAATCTCCCCTCCTTAAAAGAATGTCGTCCTCGACATTCCAACTAGTACTAATCAGATCAAAATAGTCCTCGAAAGTCAGTCAAATACTCAGATTCACTCCAATCCCACTTATCACTTTGTAACGGGCCAACAGATAGCTAAACAAGTAACCAAAGAGAACATGCAAAAGGTCTCGGTTCAAACAACTGGCCCTGAGTTGGAAATAAAGTCTCAAATATTCAAAAAATTCAGAACATGGCTTAGCTTCAAGTCAAAAATTTTACCCCTGGCGGTGTTGGATAACACAACAAGCTAGCACAACGACTATACTTCACCAAAGAGTCTCAGTTCAAGAAATTGTCCCTGGTGGTGCTTGAAAACACAGCAGGCATGCCTCGCCAGAAGAATGGCGGTGCTTGAAAACACAACAGGCAATGCCTCACCAGAGAGGTTCAGTTCAACCGCTACAGAGGAGTAGTAGCCTGTGACAGCCCCACCTCCCCCTAAGGCGAACCAGAGGGTTCGGCGGACCACCTGCCCAGCTCTCTACGGGACTCAATCGCTCACTAAAGTCCTCAATTAAATTACGAGATAATTCTCCAATAATTACATGTCATAAGCGAAGAGGAAACAATTCCCCAAACCATACATAAAATGATTCCAAATCCAAACTGTACAAGATATATGCCATCCAGTCACGTGAATAAGTACTACAAGCCTTCCTTCGCCACGAGCCCTGTGGAGGGGAATAAAATATTTTTGGGGTGAGCTAGAAGCTCAGTGAGTAACCAATAAAATCAGTAATCAAATATATTTCACAATAATGCATTTCGCTAATGTCATGATTCCAAGATCAAATGTACGTATTTTTGCTCTCGTGAGCCAGTGAAATCATTGCACTTAAACATTCAACGCTCAAATAGATCTTTTAACGTTGAACAGTGAGAGGGAGCCCCTTTTTGAGCTCCAAATGCACATAAACAAGTGGTGGAGACGTTGGTGTTTAGCACAAGACTCCCCAAAAACTCATTGAAGCCAAAACATGTCATGAACTCACATGCAAGCACGCATGATATGCAATCGAGTAAATAATACAAGAAACATTTCAAAAGTACTTGGAAAATAGTTGAGGGTCACTCACCTCCACGGCTCAGAAACCATCCATCATATATCATTACCTTGCCCGAGTCCAAACCCTAAATCACAAACTCAAAGCAATCATACATTCTCAAAGTTCGGACAGCATTTCCCCATAAATGCTTCATTTTCAACCTACAATATATTACCAATCACACATACGGTTAATAAGCAATAAAATATATCCAATTAGGCCACAATATCCCTCAATAAAAGCTAATTAGAAGCTTAAGAGCCACCATTAGAAAAATGTAATGATCCCACATCGGCTAGGGAGGAAGTCCTGGGTCTGCTTTAATAGCCTGTAGTGGTCTCTCCCACCTGACCGAGGCCTTTTGGAGGGGTGCTGGGCTTCTTGACCTGCGGGCTTGGGCTCTTCACTTGTTGTGGGTATAACCCCACCTCCAGGAACAAAACCCACGGCCCAATGGGGTGGTTAACTGTGGGACAATATTGATCAGGGGCGTTACAGTGGTATCAGAGCCTACTCCCGACCCCGGTGTGCCAGCGAGGACGCTGGGTCTCCTAAGGGGGGTGGATTGTAATGATCCCACATCGGCTAGGGAGGAAGTCCTGGGGCTGCTTTAATAGCTTGTAGTGGTCTCTCCCACCTGACCGAGGCCTTTTGGAGGGGTGCTGGGCTTCTTGACCTGCGGGCTTGGGCTCTTCACTTGTTGTGGGTATAACCCCACCTCTAGGAACAAAACCCACGGCCCAATGGGGTGGTTAACTGTGGGACAATATTGATCAGGGGCGTTACAAAAAACCCCCAATTAAACCCTAGAAACCGGAATTTATTCCCTCAAGCGTAACTTTTCCACAACAATCGCAGTTAATGTATAAAAGTTCCGTTTAACACCTTTTGGCACAATATCCATAAGTGAAGCTACCCTTATCGGATTGGAATACAATTTATACCATTTCGAAGCTAAGACAAGGACCTACAACTTTCGTGAAGACCACTCAGTCCAGGTCTCACCCTAACTAGGTCAAATTTACCAAAACAACTCCAGATTTTCCAGTTCGAAACTCACTGTGAAATTCAACTAGCAGTCCTTATTCATTCACTCATATCTCAGCACACACAACTCCAATTCAGGTAATTCCAAAGCCATTTGAAAGCTAAGATACAAGGTTATAATTCTTAAGAAGACATCATCAACCAATTCGGTAATATTCCTGGTCAAACTAACCACTTACAGAGGCTGATTTTTATTTTCGGACAGAAACAGGGCAGCAGGGGTATTTCGGTCTTTTTATAGGCTACGTTACTCCGATTGAGCTAAAATTTTTTAGCCAACTATAAAACATCATTCTATAAAACTTTCATGTTTTGTGCTAAGGCTAGTTCGGCCTCTAACAAGGTGAAATAGAACCGGACAGAAGCAGGGCAGGTTATCATCCAAGCTGGAATTCATGTATTCAAGTGTTAATCCTCCACAAAACAACATCTAAAACAACTAAAAACCACTAATAAGCAATGAATTGAAGTAAAGAGGATGTTCTTGGCAAAATAACTTAAAACCACAAGAAAGGTAGGAGCTTAATCTTTCCTCCTCCAAAACAACTCCACCAACACCTTTAACCTTCCCTAATGATCACTTGTATGGTGTAGTTTGTGATTTGGTTGGTTGAAACTCAAGATTTGGACAAGAATTGAAGTAACAAGATGAAGGTTTTTCCTCTCTTTTCTCTCTACATGTCTCAGCCAAGAGGGGTAAAGAAATGAGAAAATGTTGGTCAAAATTGGAGTTTAGGAAAGTTAAATAAAAGTTAGGCAAGTCAACTTCCAATCGGATCGCGACACTTGGCCCTTCTTAAGTTTATTCTTATCCCTTTGTCTCTCCAAGATTAACCATCTAAGTAACCTCTAATTATCTCTTAGCACCTTGTAAAATAATATCACTTAATACAAAACTCCAACAAGTTGTCAAAAATATATCGCATTTACCGCACTAGCGGGTCCCACATCCATAATACACTTCAAACTTAGCGTGGACTAACTTGTATCAAGAAAATGATTTGAAAACTATATTCCCTTATAAAAATGTATAGGAAATTAATATATTGAAGAAAGGCATAAAATTATAGACAAGAAAATAAAATAATGTCTAGAAAATATAAAAAAATTTTCGGGTTCTCAAACTCATTCTTTCGGGGCGTCACATAGCCAGTCTACAACCACACGAGTACGAATAAGTTCAAAAGCAGGGTCAAACATATAAGTTGAAAAGCAGAGCCAAATACTTCAGGTTCATAGAGCACGAGTACGAATAGGAACTCACTCGCTTAGCCTATGCCCAGCAATTCACATTCTCAAGCAGTCATAAAATTCAAGTCCACATACAGGTCATATACGAATCAAGCCACTTGCTCATGCGTAAAAGAAATACCATATATTCAGGCAAGTCAGGTTCATTAAGTGTACATAAGAGCACACTAACCTAAACAAGTTCAAGTCTCAAGTAAGCTCAGCCTAATAGATCTCAGGCAGTTCAAGCATTTCAAATCCCAACACTTACAAATCGGGTGGTGCAAAACTTAATCAAACAAGAAGACTAGAAGAAGGATGCAAAATCAAAAGTTTTCTCAACCATTCCGGCCACCACCAAAATCTATCAAAACCCAAGCCAAACACTTATTGGACAAGTCCAAGTCATATTTCAATCTCCTCATTCAGTTAAGTCTCGAGTACAATACAAAATCTTCTGCGCTCTAACCTGTGCCATTACAATTTATCTCAAACTCACTTATCATTCCTATTCAGCTCATCATACATTAGACCATGTTCCTTCTAAATTCACAAGTATTTCCTCAAGAAAGTATCGAGTACTCAAGTACAAAAATCCAAACTAAGTGTGACGTCCCCACTTCTCCCAAGGGCGAACCCGAGGGTATTGGCGGGATGCATGCCTAACTCGCGCCAGGACTCAAAAACACAAAGCAATAAAAACTAGATAAACCAAAAGAGTACTATTCACAATATATACAACCCCAAAAGAGTTCTATTTACGTTCTCAAAAGGAGTTATCCAGACTACTACATTATCCTATGCTAAATCAAAAGTAGAAAGTAGACCCAAAAAAGGGTCCTTATACAGATCACCAAAATAAGAAGAAACATCTTAGTTGTCCGGTTATCACAAACCAAGCCTAACTATTCTAGTGATAGTGCCAAAAGTCCCTCGCGTCGGCCCCTGTTAAGGAAAACAAAGGGAAAGGGGTAAGCTATATGCTTAGTAAGTAAACAGGGGTAAAAAAGTAAATTTCACATTAAGACGAACAATTACGTCACAAAGATGTCAAATCGAAAATATAAAAGTAACAACACAAGTTAAGGATACAGGTTGGCTCCAAAGCCGCGTCATGTGCCATGTGTGACCACCTATCGACACTCCGTCAACCACCGATAAGGGTCCATAGAACTCCACTTGTACTCCCACCTAACACCTTATCACCCTCACTGGCCAGTCACCTCACGAAATGGCTTGAGCAAACGAAACGAAATTGAATTTGATTCACAAGCTCGGTTCACAAACTTGATTCACAAACTTGGTTCACAGAACCACAAATTTGGTGACCTTAAGACTAGGTTGGACTGGCTTCGACCAAGCCCTGGCCGGCTCGAATAGTCCGTCTAGGTCTTGAGATCGGGCCCCACAAAAGTCACCCCGAACTACAAGCTCAAGGGGTTCAACACCAAAATACTTCATATATACACATCTCATAAAGAAGCACAAGTGTAAATTAGGGTTTAGGTCGAGTGTGATCAAGTACACACTCGCCTAAGTACCCTCTCATCCACACCAAAGCACATAAGCAAGTTATACACAAAAACGGCCTGAATACTTACACAAAACACAAAGATAGCACAAGGGCGAAAATCACTTCCCGCGTGATAGCTAGTAGGCCCCACCGGCTCCATCTAGCTCGCCACCATCTGTAATAGAAGGTTGCACCATATTATTACACAAACCACTACTAAAGTGCATAAATCAAGCAAAATGGCAAAACGGTCACATGCACGCGCGGAAACGGCAAACGAAAACGGGCAGATTTGGCACCTAGAACTGCTTTGATCAAATTTCAGGCTACGGTTATCGGATTGAAGTGAATAAGGTACCGTTGTGAAGCTAAGAAGAAGGGCTACAACTTTCATAAAGACACCTGAAGCCAGATCTCAATGGAACTAGGACAAAAATGCACAAGACTGTCCCAGCCGTTTCAATTCAGGTTACCGAGCAGGCCCTATTTGAACGACTATAACTCATGATTCAGAGATCGAAATCAAGAAATTCCAGAGGGGTTGGAAAGCTTATTTATAAGGCTATTACTTTTGGTGTTTTGACCCCAAGCTGAATCAGTACAGAGCATAGGAAAAAACGGGTCCAAAATTCGTACACAGAACTGACTGATTTCAACGGCAATTCTGACACCTTACATTATTTTGGGCATAACTGGAACTACGGAACTCGGATTTGGACGCATTGTGACAGCCCCACCTCACCCTAAGGCGAACCAAAGGGTTCAGCGGACCGCCTGCCCAGCTCTCGCCAGGACTACGGAGTCGAATCACACAAATCCGATATTACGCGAGATAGGACCCAAAAGAAATGAACGATTGAAGACCTCCAAGCTTAAACATGGAGAAAACGCTTTCATATATACATGTTGCTAGGTTTAC
This sequence comes from Coffea eugenioides, assembly GCF_003713205.1. Classification (NCBI taxonomy): domain Eukaryota; kingdom Viridiplantae; phylum Streptophyta; class Magnoliopsida; order Gentianales; family Rubiaceae; genus Coffea; species Coffea eugenioides. The sequence continues at coordinate 11,792 of NW_020864106.1, forward strand.
AATTCAAATGGAACCAGTGAAACGAAATACATTTAGGGTTTGCTCATTCTCGAGGAGCTATACAAAAGAACAAAAGATTTTCTAACTAGCTCAACTCGCTTCTCAAAATCATGATTTCCAAAAGAGGTTCCTGTAAGGAAAACAAAGATAACGAGGAGGGGGTGAGCTTACGCCCAATGAGGTACCAAACATGTAGTAGAAAAATCAGGTAGTTCACGTTATACAAACCAGATACACATGTTCGCTATAAAGTAAGACAGGTAAACACAAGAACTCAAATAGGAAGGATACAGGTGGCTCTCAGGAGCCAGCTTTCCAGCGCAGTACTTGATCCAAGCCGGTTGACTCTCCGTCAACGTATATAGAACCAACACGTCCGTAGACCCCACTTTACACCAAATTCCGTCCACCAAACACCCCTTTACCGGGCCCGCTCACCTCAACAGAAACAGAAATGGTAATACTCGAGTATACCGGAATCAAGAGTCTCAATACCCAAAGATCCCAAAACAGACTACCGTGGTTCGTTATCTAATCGTCCAGGCCCTTGCCGGCCCGACTCGAATAACTTAGCCACAGGATTTGAGCTCATAAGTCACAGAAAGGTCGTTGGTTACAAGTTTCCAAACGACGTCCGAACAGATACAGATACAGATACAGATACAGATATCAGATACACAGATTCAGATTGACACCAAAATTGGCATATGAACAGACAAGAGAACGAGTGTGATAAAGTACACCCTCGTCTCAAACAAATTAAACAGATTGCAGAGCAGAAATCAAGTTAAACAGCAATGGAGGGGAGTGGTACACTCACCGGTTCAAGTACAGATACCTCAAAAGTTTTCACTTCGGATTGGCTTTAATCGCCAAGAAACCCTTAGAAACAAGAGAGAGAGAGCTATTGGTCACCTTAACTTTCCAAACAACTTCACCAATCACTTCAAAATCACCAAGTGGAGGAGTTTTGTGGAGCAAAACCAAAATTAAACGGTAGGAGTGGAAGATTGAGCAAGTTGGGATCAAATTTTTGGAGAGCTTTTCTTTTCTTTTCTCTCTAATGAGGGCCGGCTATGAGCTTGATATTTGTGGGGATTTGTGGGTCAAATTTTTGAGTTATTTTGGTAAAATGGTAAAAGCATGAATAGGAAGTCAAAAGTAGGATTTAATCTCCAAGTGACACATGTCACTTGCATTAATTGCTTGCCAAACTTTTGTCTCTCTTATACCAATCCACTTAACCTCCTCTCATTAATTCTTAACACCCGATAAATTAATTCCAGTATCCAAAACTTAACCTAGTTGACCGAAATTTTCCGAACTTTTCGCACTTGTGGGTCCCACGTCCGGTATACGCTCTTAATTTCTCAAAACCTATTCGATACTAGAAAAATCATTTAAAAACTATATTTACTCATAAAAATTATCTAGAAAATTTTTCCAGATACAAAAAGTTCAGAAAACAAGCCATTGAAGATAAGAAAACTTAGAAAGATAATAAAACCTAAAAAATGAAAAAGTTACGGGTTTTCACACTCTCTCCCCCTTAAAGAAATTTCGCCCTCGAAATTTTCTCACCAACGGAAATTTTTTTTTTTTTTTAAATCTAGTGTACCTGACGGATTGTACCTTCTCCGTCCTCAGACGAGTTAGGATCCTGATGCTGCCCCAGGGAATATACTCGAGCCGGTACCTTCGCTCTAGTCCCTTCTCCTTTCGACTGTCTAGGATTGGTCTTGGCTGGTGGCTGAGAGTTGGTCTTGGTTGATGGCGGAGTCCCTCTCCCTTCGCGCAGTCGAGCTGGACAGTTAGCAATTCGATGTTCGGCGCTACCACAGCGCATGCATTTTCCTTCTTTCTTCCAACAATTTGCCTCCGTGTGATTTGGCCCTCCGCAATATCCACAGGGACCTCGAGTAGCAGTGACCGATCCTCCTGGTGAGACACCACTGGCCACCCCCGGTTGTCGTACTCCCCCGTTTCCTTTTCCACTCTTAGGGGGTGTGCTCTTATCTTCCCGTTCCGAGCTGCTCCCAGGGAAGCCCCTTGTTTTGACTTGGAAGTTCCTAACTTGTAACCTCGCAGTTTCAACTCGCTGGGCTTTCTCCACCGCATCACTAAAGGCATTAAGTTGGGCTACTGCCAGATCCTTCTGAATTTCAACATTTAATCCTTGGATGAATCGCCTTATCCGTCTTTGTTCAGTTACAATCAGTTCGGGAGCAAACTTAGACAACCGAGTGAATTGACTCTCATACTCGGCCACGGTCTGAGTTCCTTGGCGAAGCCGAATAAATTCATCTTCCTTCTTTTCTTGGATTAGAGGAGGGAAAAACTTGGCATTAAATTCCCTCATAAAGTTCGCCCACGTCCTCGGGGTTTGTTCTCTTTCCCATTTCATTCGAATGACATTCCACCAGGAACGGGCGGCTCCCTCTAGTTGAAAGACAGCAAATGTTACCTGTCTCTCCTCGGTATAGTGTAAGGCAGCGAAAATATCGATCATCTTCTCCAGCCACTTCTCAGCTACGTCAGGATCAGGGCCTCCAAGAAATTTGGGTGGGGAGAACTTCTGAAATCTCTCAAGGGCTCTATCCTCACCCTCTATGTGATTACCAGGATTCCCAGGGTTGGGGTTAGGGTTTTGACCTTGTTGGTGCACCACTTGGGCTAGCAAATCAGTCATTTGCTGCATGGCAGCAGCTATTTGGACATTGGGGTCAACCCTAGGTTCAGGGTTTGGTTCATATGAGGTTTCTCCAGTGCGCCTCTCAGATATAGGTTGCCTAATTCCACGCCCGCGGCCCCGTCCACTACGAGTGCCTTCCATTGGTCTAATAAATCTAGGGTCGAAGCGGGAATATAATATTAAACATAGGTAGGCAAAAGCAAGTAGCAAAAGGTACGCACAGATCAAAAGTATACATATATAACATAACTGTATCAAACAAGCCACACAGTAGCAATCAATTAGATACAAATCCATGAAAATAGCGGGGTTATCCAAAAGTACTATAGACACACTAGGTCACAAGTACAAGAATAACTAACGAAAAGCTTTTCCCCTCTAGGGCTCCGTCCTTAATCTACGAGAACAACACCATTGATATCCTAATCAAGGTTGATCATGCTTAACAACACCCGAACAGACTGCACGAAGTTCCATCGAATCACATTGCTAGTTCGCCCAAGTCCTTTCTAACCTAGGCTCTCATCTCTTTCGTATCCGGGCGCAAGAATCCCATCTAAGATAATTCACAACTCGAGCCGGCCGGTCACAAGCGTAAATCATCCCTACTAAAGATTCCTACCCGACATACTTATCTGTCGTCCTCAAGTTCCATAATAAAGATTTTTACACTTATAACATGCCCCATTCATAACTTACGCTCAAACGAGCACTTAGACACATCCATGAAATCAGAACCATAACACCACTTGGCCCTAGGCTCACTCCGCGCAGAGACCACGCGAAGTGGCTCTGATACCACTTGTGACAGCCCCACCTCACCCTAAGGCGAACCAAAGGGTTCAGCGGACCGCCTGCCCAGCTCTCGCCAGGACTACGGAGTCGAATCACACAAATCCGATATTACTCGAGATAGGACCCAAAAGAAATGAACGATTGAAGACCGCCAAGCTTAAACATGGAGAAAACGCTTTCATATATACATGTCGCTAGGTTTACAATTCAAATGGAACCAGTGAAACGGAAATACTATTTAGGGTTTTGCTCATTCTCGAGGAAGCTATACAAAAGAACAAAGATGCTAACTAGCCTCACTCGCTTCTTCAAATATGAGTTTCAAAGAAGTATCCTAGAGGAAAACAAAAGATAAACGAGGAGGGGGTGAGCTTACGCCCAATGAGGTACCAAACATGTAGCAGAAAAATCAAGTATTTCACGTTATACAAACCAGATACACAAACTCGCTATAAAGTAAGACAGGTAAACACAAGAACTCAAATAGGAAGGATACAGGTGGCTCTCAGGAGCCAGCTTTCCAGCGCAGTACTTGATCCAAGCCGGTTGACTCTCCGTCAACGTATATAGAACCAACAAGTCCGTAGACCCCACTTTACACCAAATTTCGTCCACCAAACACCCCTTTACCGGGCCCGCTCACCTCAACAGAAATAGAAATGGTAATACTCGAGTATACCGGAATCAAGAGTCTCAATAGCCAAAGATCCCAAAACAGACTGCCGTGGTTCGTTATCTAATCGTCCAGGCCCTTGCCGGCCCGACTCGAATAACTTATCCACAGGATTTGAGTTCATAAGTCACAGAAAGGTCGTTGGTTACAAGTTTCCAAACGACGTCCGAACAGATACAGATACAGATACAGATACAGATATTAGATACACAGATTCAGATTGACACCAAAATTGGCATATGAACAGACAAGAGAACGAGTGTGATAAAGTACACCCTCGTCTCAAACAAATTAAACAGATTGCAGAGCAGAAATCAAGTTAAACAGCAATGGAGGGGAGTGGTACACTCACCGGTTCAAGTACAGATACCTCAAAAGTTTTCACTTCGGA